>NW_024868332.1:63982-149110 GCF_013358625.1 Macadamia integrifolia | reverse complement strand
ACAAAAAACAAATCTTTAATCACTTAAAGATGTGGTCCATCGATCCTTGTTGGCATTTGGAGTATTCCTTGTACCTCTGGGACAATTGCAAACGGGCTGGTTCTGCATCTCGGTTCAGTTCTGATCCATTATTCTTTTTCTGACTCGAAAAAGAATAATCATTTGTACGGGTGACCAAACGAATGTGTACTTTTAATTGAACACGTCCATCTTGCTCAGAATTTCGTCCTCTTCGCAACCATGGAAAGAAATAGGACCTCTTTACGTGTAAAATTGAAGATATAGCTCCCGATAGTCCTTAAGGCCTTGAAAATATAAAACCTGCAAAAAGAGAGTAAAACCCAAGGTAGCTCCATTCTAAATATGTAAAATGCATGTTTTACTACCCTAGATTTCACACATAAATGTGCTCATCACCTGCTCCCATGATCGGGGATCACGTCCCTTGAATATAGGAGTGGATGTGTGCACGTTTCTGGGTGCATTACTTGATTGTGGCGAGCCAAGGTGACTGGTAGCACGGCTTGATGGAGTGCCGAGGTGTCAGCAAGGCCTGACGGAGGGCCGAGGTAGAAGCACGGCATGTTGTAGGGCCGAGGTGGAAGCACGGCGTGATGGAATGCCGAGGTGGCAGCACGGCCTGATGGAAGGCCGAGGTGGAATCACGGCTTGGTGGACTGCCGAGGTGGAAGCAAGGCCTGATGGAGGGCCGAGGTGGTGGGTCAGTACTGTTCAGGTTAGCATACATGCTTCAGCCTTGCTGAGGAAGGGGACTTATTTTGACTCATCAGTTCCAAAAGGCAAGACTATTATATATCATTGAGGGGTACAGGAACACAAATTATTTTCACTCTGTGGCAAAGTCCAATCTACACAAAAGGAGAATTATTGAGATCATTTCCTCTGATGGTACTTTGCTCACCAACCCTGCCGACATCGCTTTGACCTTTGCAAATTTCTTCTCCAATATTTTTACCACCTCTAACTCCCAGGACCCAACCCCATTTATGTGTTTATTTTCTGCTATTGTTTCTTCCTCAGACTTCCTCTCTCTACTTGACTTTCCATCCCTGGAGGCCCCGATGGCTTTCAAGTCATTTTTTACCACCGCTTCTGGAATCTTGTTCAAAGGGATGTCTGTAATTTTGTGACCTCCTTCTTCCATACTATTTCTCCTCCCCCTGCTACCAACCATACTCTCCTTTGCCTCATCCCAAAAAAGGAGAATTCCATAGTTGTTGGAGACTTTCGCCCTATAAGTCTGTGTAATGTTTCCCATAAAGTGATCTCTAAAATTCTATCTTCTCGTTTAAAACCTCTTCTCTCCTGGTTTATCTCTCCGTACCAAGCTGCTTTTGTCCCAGGTCGACAGATTTCTGATAACACCATATTTGCATAGGAAATATTTCATTATCTCAAAACTACTAAAGGTAAGAAGGCATATGATAAACTTAAATGGGGCTTCTTTAGAAGTATCCTCGACTCATTAGGTTTCTGAGATAAATGGGGAAATATGATTAGTTATATCATTAGCTCCCCATCTTTCTCTATCAAGCTTAACGGTACAGCCTTTAACTTTTTTGAACCTTCCAGGGGCCTCCATCAAGGATGCCCCCTCAACCCTTTTCTTTTTATCATAGTAATAGGTCTCTCGCTCCTTCTCAATACCTACAGACAACTGGATTTTTCCAAAAGCATCAAAGTGACTAGAAGAACTCTAGAGATCTCCCATTTACTGTTTGTAGATGATACCTTTATTTTCTGCAGGGCTGAAGTGAATGACATGACCAATACTAAAGGCATTCTTGAACTATTTTTTGAACTCTTGGGCTTAACTATTAACCTTGATAAGAGTTCTTTAGCTTTCAGCACAAATATTTCTTATCTGACCAAATCCAGAATTTGTTCTATCCTTGGTATCAAAGAGATGGATAATGCCACAACGTACTTAGGCACTAATCTCTTCCACCCATGAGCTAGAAGTCAAAACTTCCAAAAAAGTTGTTTACAGGGTTAAATCAAAATTGTTTGCTTGGACATCTAATCTCTTGTCTTTTGTAGGAAGAACGATTCTGCTTCAATCGGTCTTAGCATCCATTCCTTCTTACTTGATGTCTTTGTTCCTTTTCCCCAAATGCATCACTAATAATTTGGACTCTATTCACTCACATTTTTGGAATGGTGATCCTCCACCAAAAAAAAATAAAATCTAATTGGGTGGCATAAGATTTGTTCTCCCTCTTCACCGAACCTTATTCTTTGTGGGTGAAAGTTCTCACTTCCAAATACTTCCCCACAAGATCCATTTTCCACCCATCTACATTGAGGAAGAAGGGATCCCCTAAATGGAACAGTATCGCCACTCTTCTGCCTATCTTCTCCAAATTGATCCACAAGAAATTAGGAGATGGCCAGAACACAAACTTACACAAACTTTTGGTGGAACCCAAGGAATCCTGCTCTGCAGGGCCCATTAGGCCTTTCCAGTTCTGACCTAAATTCGACCACCTCTAGGTTGTTGGTCTCGGATTTTACCATGGGGCTTTCTTGGAATTCGCATTTGCTACCTTTCACAATTCCCCTTTCTCTTTCTTCTTCAATTTTAAACATTCCCCTTTCCTCACAACCTGAACGATGGTGCAAGTTATCGAAATCCGGTATCCTCACCACTAATGTAGCTGCTGCATTTTTAAATAATACAACACCTACTAATCTGAATGGTATATCAAACAGTTGTTCTTGCTCATCTCTATGCTCACACTAGTGGCGATTCTTGTGGAAACTCCACATCCACACCAAGTTCAAGCTTTTCTTTTGGCAACTATTGCACGATGGCCTTCCGACAACGGACATCATTGGACAGTGAACTCTTGTGGACACATCCTGTGCCTTGTGCAAGACCCACCATGAATCCCTGTGGCATCTCTTCCTTTCCTGTGAGATCACCAAGCACATATGGGTGGCAAGCTCTTTGGTATTACTTACTGCTTCATCCTTTTAATCTCTCATTATGTACTTTTTTAATCAACTGCACCTTAAAGGGAAGGATCTTAAACTTTTCTTCTCAACATTTATTATGTTTAATTTGCTATTTTATTTGGTACTATGGCAAGGACTTCACACCAATTACCAACCCACATCAAATTACCAAACACGCCTCAAGATGGGCTAACTGGTACACTAAATCACCATATCTCAATAGCGAGGACTTCACATGCCGATCACACTTTACAATCATTTGACTATAGGTTGGGTTGTGTGTTTTATCCATAATGACTAATGCTCTTTACTAATGACTAATTATACAATGACAGGAGACATTTATGAGGAATGCATGAGGGCTCTGCTATCCGGGCTCAAGGTTGCCGCAAAAAGGAATTGCGAAGTAGCGGAAGTGTGGAACAACACTACCTTTTTGTCAAAGCCAACCTTTGATCTCTCTTCCACTTTTTGGCCACTCAGTGTGGTACCTTTATTTTTGAATGTCTACAAACGTTGTCAACATCTAATTTTTGGTTTAAGCCCACTATGGACATTGTAACCTGTGTTTCTGACCAAGCCTTCCAAACGCTCAACAGGAAGGACAAGATGTATATAACCCCTTGGGGATAGTTGCACTCTCGTTTATCTTTCTTGCTTTTTATTCTGATAATAATAAAAAAAACTATGTAGAAACAAAAACAAAATTGAATAAGGTAAACAAAAGTTTCTGCATGCATGACGTGGTTTGATGTTACATACTCTACTCACTGACTTATGATGGAAACCTCGAGGATTTATTGGGTCCTTTATCTACTAAATCAAACGAAAACATATGGAATGTTGAGGATCTCTAGTCTATGCAGTTACCTAATACGTTGAACCATATGTAAGGTATTATTTTTAAGTTTGTAATTAATTGGAGCTATAGTAACCATATATGTATGTAGGACCTACTATACACCATTTTCTAATGCTTGCAGTGAATTTGCAATGGACAGAAGCCTTCCCCCTGGTTTGGGGGACTTGTCACCCGAGGCTTTGAATTACATTGTAGAGCTAAAGTCTGAGTTGGCTACAATTGAGAGCAAAATATATGATGTTGCTTCCCAGTTCACATCCTTTTGAGATCCAAAATTGAAGTTATTGAAGTGCAAGAAAACTAATGGGTGCAAATTCAATTGCAATCGATGAACAATTATTCATTTACAGATGGGCTCCACAATTATATGTTGTGGGAGTGGTGCACCTCATATCTTTGATTCCCTGCAAGACTTCGAATAATATAATTAGAAGATAAAATGTCGATGGGCTCCACAATTATATGTTGTGGTGTTACTGTTGAGGGTAGAAATTATTAAATTTTTTGGTGGTTCCTACAGAATTACCTCAGATCACCTCTCCAAGCGTCTCAGGACTGTTGTCAATATTTTGATGATCTCAGAGAATTCTGGACGATCACGTGATGTATCAAAACAGGCCTCATAAAGGTTTAGAATTACTTGGGGAAGAATCTTGGGAAACTTTTTTGAAAGAGGCCTGCGGAACTACAATAAGCAACCAACGTTATTATTCACATAAAAATCATATTAATTTCTGAATGAAAATAAGACACTGACTTTATTATTTGAGTTTATGTTTAAGAAATAAATAAATAAATGAAAAACAAAAACAATATCCTGAACCAAGAGTGTCATTTTGATTCTTCTTATCTTTTACTAATTTATTAATTTTTTTTTCTTGGGGGTGTTGTGTGGAAGAGTGGAGTCCGTGGGGAAGTTAAGATTAGACACCTATGCTTGTAGAAAAGAGCATCACATAGACAAGGAATCTTGAAATTGAGATGGTAACAACTTGTCTACCAAAAAGTCTTGAAAAGTTGAAAGAAAAATTAAACCTTTCAACAATTCTAGCAAGAAAGTCCATCCAACCTAAACACAGGAAAGAAAGCACCCTCATAATGAACTAACCCCGCAAACCCTAACCTTGCATCTGTTATTCATTTTCATATAAATTAAAGGAAAAAAAAAAAAAAAAAAAAAACCCAACCAAAAGCTGAAATTTCCAAGATTTTATCTGGAACTGTAATTGGGGCTGAAAGAATGCAAGGAAAGAAACACCTACAGAGACTAATTGTTGACTTTGCAAAGGAAACTAAAGAGAAAAATAAGAGGACATGAACCTTTCCTCGTCCCTTTAATGGCATAAAACATATGAAATATTAGGGCCTTCGAATTTCTTTTCTTTTTGATCTATTTCTTCTTTTCAATCTCCCGGTTAGACATACTGAAAGAGAGTGGGAGGGAAGAAGAGAGAAAAAGTGGTAAAGGAAGTATTTCCTGGGAAAAACTTAAAATAATCCTATATTCCTATTCTGAAACTGAAATAAACTTTGAATCTAACACTAAAACAGAAATAAAAATAAAATTTGACTAACTCAACTCCCAACAGACATGATGGACATCTAACTTTAAAAAAAAAAAAAAGGAAATAAATAAACAAATCAAATTAAAAAAAAATAACCCTAATTAAATCAACGCCCAACTGCATCAGTTTTCTCTGAGCTTTTAAAGAAATGACATTTTTTCCCATCTTTTGAGCAAACTATGCCCTTTAAACTCCTTGGAGCGAAATACTCCAGCCTTTGAACTTATTTCAAGATTTCTACTTTAACAGTTTAACTGATCTCTATTTAAATGGAATATCAACACTCAGAAATTGAAGTCACTGCCAAAAAATTGAAATTGAAATCAAACCAAATAAAGCCTAAGACTTTTTATTTTATGAGACTTCTAGAAACTCTCTCTACTAAGAGTTTCTAAAGAGTTACTATTTCCATGAGTTGTTATTTAAATATTTCTTAGCTGTGAAGGATATCTCCAACACTTGGAGAGTTTCTAATTTGGATTGTATTTAATTACTTATTATAAAATAAAGACAAGGAACCAGCCTCCTACAACTAGGGCTAAAGTAACTTAGTCTACCTTGGAAAGGTTGGAAGAAATTCCCAACTTGTGACACATATCTTAATAGTTTCTATTTTGTGCACTACACTATTATTTAAAATCCAACCATTGGGTCTCTTGGGCTTTAGCATTGTTTTTGGCTGGTTACAAGCACTTGTAAAAATATTTGAGTATTAACCTAAGCTATTGGTTTTCATTATTTGAAATATTAAATCTAACATATTATAGAAACACATCAAACGGGGAGAGAGAGAGAGAGAGGGATATACATTATTTTGAAATGGGTCTTCATTTGTGAGAATTCCCCAAAAGATGAGAGAAAAACTGTAAACGTCAACTTTATGATTATGCTCTTCCTCTTGAAAAAGCTGACAAGACACAAGCAGAAATATTGTCATTAAACTTAAAGGCACAACAAAGCTTTGTATTTTCAAATATGATTCTTACCTCAGGAGCCACCCATGCAAGTGATTTATTTTCGAAGTTGAGCTTTTCTCTTAGACTCTTCCCCCAAGCTTCCCCAAAGTCCACCTTCAACCTCTCTTGAGATCTAGTGAAAAGAACATTTCCTGCAAAAAAAAAAAATGGTATAATGACTATAATTAGTGGGTATGTATTATAAGTAAACAATTTAATAAGAAGAAAAAAATAGCATATTATTACCAGGATGCAAATCTCTATGGACAATGTTTCTCTCGTGGAGAAAATGCATTGCCTTCGCTATCTCAAGTGAATATCGAATGGCCTGCTTAGGATCAATCCTACCAGGTCTTAAGCTCTGAAGATAGTCTCTCAAAGATCCACCCTGCATCAACTCAGTGAGTATGACGAAAGGTGGGTGATCTGAAGCTCCGATAAACTATTCTAGCAAAAAATAAAAACATCTCAACAATAGTTGTTAAAGAGCATGAAAAAAAAAAATTAATCTACTTGAACCTTAATTTGGCACATAATGTATCTTTTTTTTTGCTAGAAATCAAAATTGTATTAAAATGGAGAATAAAAAGATATCAGGGTACAGCAAGAAATAACCAAAGCAAAAGAAAAGAACCCCACCTTCGGCATTGCCATCAGCAGGGACCTCCAAAGCTATCTACAGAATCTAAATCTTGGTTTGGAGAAAGAATCCCATCTAATCTCCTCAATAATATGAGTAGGAAATTCCTCCATAGTTCCAGATAACCCTGTTTTTGCAGCTGATTTTGCGAGGTAATCCGCAATAGGATTGGCTTCCCTGTAGCAATGAGAAATCTTCCAGGATATAGAATTGAGGTAGTGCTGTAAAGAGAGCCACTCTTGCAGGGCAAACCAAGGGAGAGACTTGCCTTGAACAGAGTTGACTACTGCCACAGAGTCAGATTCAATCCACAAGTTTGTAATCCTTTGACCCATTGCATGACGGATACCATGAAGAAAAGTCATGAATTCTGCATAGTAGTTCGTACTGATGCCAAAGAAATGCTTGAAGGAGAATATAACTTTCCCATTGGAATCACGAATGACACCCCCTCCTCCTGCTCGACCAGGGTTTCCCATGGAACTACCATCAATGTTTATCTTTGACCAGGCGAGTGGAGGCTTGCACCAAATGACTTCAAGAATGGAAGGAGGGTCGCCTGGAACTGCATGTAACCCTAGTTTCCTGCAGCAAAGAAGATCAGCAGTAGTCCGAATGACCCCTTTTAAGTTGAGATTAGACTCCTTGAGCGTTCTCAATATTTTCATGAATAGCAGAGAGGCATCCGTACTCTTACCACCATGCCATCGATGATTCCTTTCTTGCCAAATAGTGTCGGTCACTATAATCAAACCAGCCGCCCAAGGATCCTTTACCGACAAAATTCTTCGCTTTCGTTTCCACCAGGATATCAAATCAGCAATGGAGGATTGATCCTTCCAATGAAAACCAAAACAACTGAAGAAATTTTCCCAAAGGACCCGAGAAACACTACAATTTAAGAAGAGATGGGGTAGAGTCTCAGCATGAAGACCGCACATGATGCATTTGGAGGCTAAAGAGATGCCTTTTTTCCTAATGATATCATCAGTAGTAAGCTTCTGGTGACACAGACGCCAGCCAAAAATTGACTGACGAGGAGAGAGGCCTTTCATCCAGACCAGCTCATGCCAAGGAACCTTGGGATTTCGGCGGCGAATATCATTCCAGGCTGAGAAAGTACTGAACTGACCAGAGGTAGAGAGGGTCCAAATACATGTATCTTTTATGTTACCTCTAGGGATATTGATAGTTGAAGCAGCGAGAAAAAAATCTTGAAGAAGAGAAGATGAAACCGTGGGGAAGTTCCACTCATTATTGTCAATAAAGGCCGCAACTGTCATGGAGGAAGATGCAAACAACTCATCTCTCAAACCTGCCTTTTGTTGAAAAGATTCAGAGTCAACCCATCTATCTTTCCAGCAGTTTATGGAGACCCCATTACCCACCACCCATCGCTCTTTGCTAGAGACAAGAGACCACATTCTTCGAAGGCCTGGCCAAATGGTGGAAGATTTATACCCTTTCTTAAGCTCCCCATTTTTCTTCAAAAATCGAGCATTAATAATGCTGGACAGGGCTGATGTAGAGTGTCTTATATTCCATACCTGCTTACAGAGAAAAGCTTTATTGACATCCCTTAGACGCCTAATTCCCAGCCCTCCTTCTTGTTTAGGCTTGCAGATTGAGTCCCAACTAACTGTAACTCCTTTGGCTGTTTCAGGATCGCCACTCCAAATGAAATTCCTCATCCATCTCTCCATGATGTTCAGTAAAGAGCTAGGCCACCAGTATACAGAGAAGTTGTGGGACGGCATACCAGAAATAACAGATCGAACCAGCTCCACCCTACCAGCCATGGAGAGGAGCTTTCCTTTCCAACCAGCCATCCTTCCTTTAATTTTATCCATCACCGGGAGGAGAGGTTCCCGAGTGACTCTACCCTTGAAAATTTCCAGTCCCAGATATTTTGTAGGGAACTTGCAGATGGAGATTCCAAGGGTATCAGAGATGAGTTGCTTTCTATCAAGAGACATCTTCCCCAAAAAAAGTTTACTTTTGTTGAGATTGATTTGTTGACCAGAAAACTGCTGATACTTTGTAAGGAAGTCATGGAAATGTCTGACATATTTGATGGAGCCATTTAAAAAGAAGAAAATATCGTCTGCAAAGAGGAGAAAACCTGGCATTTGGACACCACGAGGACCCTTGATGGCTTGAAGTTTCTTGTCTTGAAGCATAAGGCGAATTCCCCTACACAGGACCTCCTCGGCAAGGATAAATAAAAGAGGGGAGATGGGGTCACCCTGACGCAGGCCTCGTTCAACACCAAAGAATCCAACCGGACCTCCATTGAGCAACACTGAAATTCTGGATGTACGAAGAATTTGATGCAACCAATCAATCCAAGTATCAGGGAAGCCAAACTTTTTCAAGACCTTGAAAAGAAAGCTCCAAGATATAGTGTCAAAGGCTTTCTGGATATCAATTTTTATCCCCATACCTCCACCTCTTGTACCCTCAAACATGAGATTAGCTAACTCTGAAGCGAGGCTGATATTAGTCTGAATAACCTTGCCCTTCTGAAAGGCGCCTTGCTCTTCTGAAATGAGCTTAGGGAGGAGAGAAGAGAGTCTTGTAGCCATAACCTTGGACAAAATTTTACAGAAAAAGTTTTGCATGCAAATCGGCCTGAACTTGTCCAGAGAAGTCGCACCTTCCATTTTCGGGATGAGAACCAAGAAGCTATTATTGATACCTTTAGGAAGGGTTCCAGAGCTGAAAAAATTCTTCACAGCACGGCAAACATCAAAACCAATTAGCTCCCAACAATGTCTGAAGAACGCACCAGAGTAACCGTCTGGGCCTGGAGAACTATCAGGGTCCAGGTCCCAAATTGCATTCTTGATCTCTTGATCATTTGGGATGACTTCCAATCCTCTAACGTCAATCTTGTCAAGGATATGGGGAATGCAGTCCAATAGCGATCCATGGTCAAGGGTGGGGCTGGCTTTATAGATAGCTTTATAGTACTCCTCAACATGAATAGCCAAATCATCCATGCTTGATGTAATTGTACCATCAGTTTTTTGAAGAGAGCGAATCGAGTTCTTCACCCTTCTGATTTTCGCAGATAAGTGGAAAAATCTAGAGTTTCGGTCTCCTTGAGAGAGCCATCTATTTCTTGCTTTTTCTGCCCATAGCTTTTCATGGACAAGGAGAGCTTTCAAGTATCTGGATTTAGCATCAGCTTCCAAATTAAAAATACGGTCATCAATACCATAGGAATCTATCTGAGATTGAATTTGCTGAAGACCATCTTTTGCAGCTTTTAATTCCGCATCTAGGTTTGGGAACACTGATCTTGCCCAACTTCTGAGAATAGGCTTGAGGCGTTTCAGCTTAAGAGCAAGAGAAAAAATAGGATAGCCATCCACAGGTTCACTCCAGGATTTATTGACCACATCCATAAATTCCTCATGGTCCATCCAAAATCGTTGGATGCGAAAGGGGCAATTTGCAGGTTTCATCATTGAATCCGAGGTAATGCACAGGGGGGAATGGTCAGAAGAAAACCGCTGCATCACCTCCTGGGTACAGTCATGAAAGTGGTTTATCCATTCTTCATTACAAAAAGACCTGTCCAGAATTGCCAAAACATTCCCACGCTTCCTGTTATTCGTCCAAGTAAATTTATGCCCTTGAGAAGGAACTGAAATCAGGTTGCAAGCATCCACAGCCGCATTGAACTCAGACGCAGACCCAAGATTAAAGGCGCCCGGACCCTTTTTTTCGAACGAAAAAAGGGAGGCATTGAAGTCACCTGTAACTAGCCAAGGGGAGGAGCCAATTGGAGTCGCTGCAAGAGCCATCCATAGCTCTCTTCTAGAAGCTCGGAAACAACTCGCATGTACAAAAGTTATGTAAATAGAATTGTTTCTCCAATTTATACACAGTGAAATAAACTGGTCAGACATGGAAATAATAGTTGGTTTGGTGAGAGACCTCTTCCAAATGACCCATAGGTTTGGGTTTTTATCAGTGCGAATATTATGAATAAAGCATGCATCATATCCCAGTTTATTAAAAAATAAAGAAGGGAAAGCAGCTACCTCCACCATTGGTTCAGCTAGACAAACCACATCAGGGTGCTTGTCTAGGAGAATATTGCTGAGAGTTGCACGACCAGCAGCCTTCTTCATCCCTCTGATATTCCAGAAGAGGGCACGCATCATAGACATTTGGAAGAGGCAATACGGTCAGACTTTCTAGTCTGCTCCACAGTGAACAATTGTCCTTGAAACTGTTTCCATGCCGTGGCATTGTTCCTTCTGGAGGGCAGCAGCATCAATGGCGCCAACTTCCGGGTAGTGGAGGGTGAGATGACCATTATCCATAGCACTTGAAGTAATGGAATTTATCACATGATCACTGTGGACAGAGAGTTGACAAGAGCCAGTAATCAGAACTGGATTAGCCGCACAACCTGGAGAAACCAGAATGCCATGTTCTGGAATTGAGTTAGTCTCAGTGGTTTGGTTCACCATATTGGGTTTGTTTGACCCGTGTAAAGGAACCGAACCATCTCTGTTGCATGGGTCATCCAATCGATCTGCAATTGGATTATTCCTCAAATTGGCTGAGGAAGATCCTTCAAAAATAGGTAACTCAATAGCTAAAATCCCCTCTTGCGTATCCAAGTTTCCATACAAAGCTGGATCACAATTATGGGAGATGGTTGGCAATTTTGAATTTGAATTCTTTCCTATTGAGGGCTCACCACCATTCCTGCCGGAAATCTCCATACCAGCCGCCCCCAAAGACGACTTCTCCACCCAAACAGCCCCAACAACACCACAAGCATCATCCTTGTCTTTGCGTGCGGCATTGGCGATGCGTTTCTCTTTACAGTTTTGGATGGTATGACCAAGTTTTTTACAAAAACCACACTTTCCCAAAGCGTCTTCATATATGATTTTTTGTTTGAACCAAAAAAGATCACCTGTTCCAGGTTGTCGCCGTTCAACCTGGATTTCTTCCAACCTCTGCACTGAAGTATCCATCTCCACGAGGACACGAGCAAAGTTCCCTATGGATGCATTTCGTGTTCTTTTATCAATGTCCAGGGGGCGCCCCACGGCTTTTGCCATCGAAAGGAGGATCCGCTCGTGCCAATATTCGAAGGGGAGCCCAGGAAATCGAATCCAGACAAGCTTAGAAATAGGAGAGTTATCATGGATATTAAAATCCGGCTTCCACCGCTGGAAGCGAATAAACTGCCGTCCGATCTTGATAGGACTTTGTTTCCAGATGTTTGTCATGTCTTTCTCAGCCTCAAATTGGAATAACGTGTAGCCTAATCCCATAGGTTTTATAAAAACCTTCTCTTTAAGTTTCCAAGAATTCACAGCTTCCTTCCGAACTTCATCCAAAGAAATAAACCGAAAATTTATTCTGGCCACCAAAGCAAAGCGATATCGGAGAAGACGTTCCTCATAGGCATCTTGGGGAATCACGATTTTAGTGAGATTTCCGGCATGAATAGGGTCAGGTAGGTCGGCAACATCAGGGAGAACGCCTCCAACCGCCTTAGAGAATGATTTTTTAGGGAGGGAAGAAAGGCCAGTATTGCAAACATCCACAATAGGCACAGCAGGTGTAGGCGTGCAACCTGTTCCAAAAGATAGGCGGGGCTGCAGGAAATCCGTAATGAGTCTCTGCTTTGCGCGATCAGGCGGGCGGCCTCCGGCCAGAAACCCAATCTCCTCCACCGTAGAGTTTCTCTCTCCACTTACCATTGTTTTCCTCAATCCACAGTTCGGCTGGTTTGAAAAGGGTGATTGGAGATACTGTCCGATCTCCCCCTCTTGAAATCAAAACGAAACTGAGAAATCTCCCTCACCCTTCGGACGCCGTGAGAACTTCAGATCTGCCCGGATCTACTCGGATCTGCTCGGATCTGCTAGTATCTGCTCAGATCTGCACTTCTTCTTCTTCTTCTTCTTCTTCTTCTTCTTCTTCTTCTTCTTCTTCTTCTCTTCTTCTCTTCTTCTCTTCTTCTACCTTGAGCGGCGTGAACGGCAGAGCTTACAACGGCGTGAACGGCGGAGCTTGCAGTAACGTGAACTGTGGAGCTTGCAGCGGCGACGGTGGAACGACAAAGAAAGAGAGAGAGCTTGCTGCAACGTCAACAAAACGAGAGCTTGCAGTGGCGTGAACGACGGAGTCACTTCCTTATCTCTCTCTCTCTCTCTCTCCACAAAAGCAACCTCTCTTTCCTGATCGCCTCTGATCGCCTCTGGAACTGCGATCGCCTCTCGCCTGAGGGTGATCGGGTCTCTCCGCCGATGATCCTCACGATCGCCTCTCGCCAGGGTGATCGGGTCTCTCCGCCTGAGGGTGATCGGGTCTCTCCGCCTGAGGGTGATCGGGTCTCTCCGCCTCTCGCCTGAGGGTGATCGAGATTTTCAATACAAGTTTGAACTCATAATGTATCCAACTAGTTATAACAACCAAATATGTTAAAACTTAGGACAGATGCAAGCAAACTTAGAAACCCAAACCAAATCGGTACCGGCCCAACTTGTGTTTTTGGACCAACAAGGGGTTAGTTAGTCATTTGGGGTTATTATTATAATTTACAAATTATATATTTATTATTTGAGATAGTCATACATAGATAAAATGTAACTTAACATCAATTATCCTTGGATTGACTATCGATGAGCCTCTTTTGAGATATTCTAACCTCATTAGGAATCTGTTATATCACAGCATCCAGTCGTTGGGTTGCTTGGAGATTTTGGTGTTATATTCTACCCTACAGAATTAGCCCTCGACCAGGACATTACTCAGATCAGATCTATCCATTTGACTCAAGCAGAGTTTAGGGTTCTCCTGAACTCTGGAAATTTCCCTTGTCTGCGATCTGCTCTCGGGATTCTGATGAATTCCATCTTTAGGAACTTCAGACCACATCAGAATCTGCAAGCGTATTGTTTGATTGTTTCACACCGATGAAACTGTTTTAGCTAAGCCATCTTACGAGGTTGAACAAATTTAGTACTTTACAACCAAATAAGCTAAGAAACTATACCTTTAATTATGTAGTGTCGTGGGTTTGATGTTGATGCAGGGGAATTCAAAACCTACTCCCACAAGAGAAGCAAACTGGCCTCGAAGGCCTTGAGGCAAATAGATCTTAAAGGGGCCTTTTAATCTGTTTTCCCAGACAGGCCTTAGTAGCCTTTTTAAATATGGTGATGCAGTTGCCTGGCTGGACTGGAACGACCCTCTTTGGAGACCTAAGGTAAGACCCACCCGGCCCAACTCAGTTTTTTTGTCCAAAGGGGGTTGGTAGCTTACATAGGATGCAATCTTTAAATTTATGCATCTTTAAATTTATTTTACTTTATTTGGGTGGGTGAATTACGGAGGAATTATTTTTGTAGTTTTTATATTTGAGATGTTTACTAGAATATTTAGTTTCAACTTTAGTTGGATTTCCATTATTATATAAGAGCATTTTTTTAATATTGATGTAATAAGATAAATTTGAATTGAATAAACCGAAATTAATTGAGCTGTTGTGGTGTGTTGCAAGGCTTGTTGGACAGTTCTTCAACCAGTATTTGAGACTTCTGTGAGTTGCATTTGAAATGCCTCCTAGTTGCTAACCACCTCCTAAATCCCTGAATTAGTTTGAGCTTAGGGAGCACTCTTCAATCCAACCTTCCCATGGCCTGTTGGTTTTCTTTCTGCTTCCTAGGTTGTCTGGTGGTTGAAGATGAGACAAATCCCTCTCCACTATATTCCTATATTAGCTTTTACGTTAGTTTCCCGTTTTGCCCTTCCCTTTGTTCTTCGTTTTATTATATCCTCATTTTGCTTTTAGTTCCAAGATTAACCCCTTCCCAGTTATGCCTTTCCTTCCACTTATTTTGTCCCTTCTTCTTGTACTCTTGAACTTCCACTAATTTACTGCACTGCCACTACATACATTATTTTAGTTTTTGGTTGCTATTTTACATTTGTGAAGTGGTGGACAGAGATAAAATTTACAGATTTTCCATTAGGGCAAGAGAACACTCCCTCTTACATACCAAAGGGTATGACCAATAACAGAGCATGCAAAAGCATCTTCAACACGGGATAACAGGTACACACATACCTTCACTATTTGAAAGAGAAAACAAAACATACCTTCACTATTGATCGATCATGGACTTCGGACAACAGTGTTATCTCCTTCTGAATATCGGCTTTGCGATTGCGAATCGATCTCATAATCTTGATCACAACAGGAAGTTCTCGATAACTGAGTCAAGAAAAATAACAAGAATAAAAATCTGGGAACAGAAGCCCCTCAAAAGTTGATTGGAGCTATATGATTTACATAGGTGTAGTCTTTGAAGCCTGTCATAAGAGAAGGGGAAACAGAATGCTAATCTTCAGTTAGATTTAACAAGGTTACACACGCCCAACAAAAAGTCAATTTATTTTTCCCACCCTATCAAGCTCCATAGACCAGCTCCAACTAGGAACGGGTAGTGTGTTGGGGGGAAGGAGGTGGTGCAGAATCTCCAACTCGAGACATGCCAAAGAGCACCTGCATCAGCATACAGGGGCAACGCCAACTGCGGAAAGAAGTTCACTAGCAATGCAGAAATCTAGTCAGGATCCTCCAATCAAGTTCCTATATGAAATTTTAGGAGTTCATGAAAGCCAACATCGACTTTCTCAAGTCCATTATGAAAGTTCAGGAATAAAAAATCCAGAACCACCAAACAACTTCAAAGTCGGTTTCGAGCTTCCCACCCGCCAGCATCGAATGTCAGAAGCCCGTTCTTCATAAAATCCAACTTGTGATCTTCAACAGTTCATAAACACCACATGTAGTGAGCAGTCACGGAATACTGCTACTATTCATTATGAGTGTTAATAACTTATTTTAGCCAAAAAAAAAAAAGTGCTAATAACTTAGCCAGCTTGAATGGTCAGACCTGACCTTTTCTTCCATACAATTGCTAATCAATCATGCCAGGAGATGAGTTCTTCCCCCTCCACAGGTCCTTGTAGAATCTGAGTTCCAGGCACCAGAAGTTTAGGTCTAGTATGAGGAAGCTCCTGAGGAGCAATTGCCCGATACAGGTAATGGACAACCGGTCGTACTCCAGATTCTGTCTACTGGTGAGCAACCAAAGTTCTGATCGACAGACAGGGTTATGTGAAACATATGTATTGGCTTTGAGAGAGGGTGGTCTACAATCAGCCCGGCAGATAGGGGAGGATAGGAAGTCACTCCACTTCTAATGGAGGGAAAAGAAGACTCAGCTGCTTTCGCACCTGCCCTGCAATTGAGTCCTTTTTACAGAAAATAGAATCAATTTTTTGAGAGAGAAACTTATTTTCGACGCTCCAACAAAACTTGGTGAGAATGAAAACAGCAGAAGAATTAGCCACATGATCACGAACATCTGTTGCGATCACAACGGTTACATATATGAGATTAAGAGTGGGCTAACCCATGCCACTGGTCACTCTTTCTAAGATCGTTATGGTGTAAATTAGATTTTTCTGAATTGAGCTCCAAGATATAATAGCCCAAAAGCCTCTTCCAATAGTTGCTGCACTCAACTAATGGGTCACGTTGGGGCTCTTAGAGTAGTTCTCAACAAGACGAGAAGATGAAACCTCAAAAGATGGCAAAACAACAAAGTAGGGAGACTTTGATTGAAAGAGAGTTTGGAGAGATTTTGGGAGTCAGAGAGCAGTCACAAACATACTTCCCAACAACTTAAGATGTCGTATATATATATAAAGGAGACACCCCTTGAACATATCTAAAAGTGGTCTAAACTCCAAAGGACACAACTCTCTATTAAAACAAAAACTGAAAACTAATCATTGCCCACTTCAAATGCATGTGGCCAGCACGCATGTTACAAACACTTGAAATTTCGCCAATTTTGACATGTCCGAAATGAAACAAGAGGGGAAACCCAGAATCTATACTGTTTAGCTGAAATTTCGTTCATTTTGATCACAAAAATCCATTATTACTTCGGAATTTCGGTTATTTCAGCCATTTGTCCCTCCCCACCAAATGGCCAAATAAAACACATAGAAAATGTATTTTTTCCAGCAAAATTTCACTGAAATTTCGGTAGTTTTTATGTAGATAGGGTTGTCAAGAGAACGGCTCGAACTGAACGGGTCATGGTTTTGTTCTGGTCTTGGTTTAGCCCCATCGAACCAGGCCAGGTTGTATCAAACCTGGTCCTCTTTTGGTGCCATCAATTCCAGCTCTACAGGGCTTATCTTTGTTTAGCCCCTTCGAACCAGGCCAGGTTGTATCAAACAGCTCTACAGGGCTGATCTCTCTCCATCGAGCAGCAATCCTTTGTGCATCAGAAAAAAAAAAAAAAAAAAAAAAAAAAAAACTGCAATCCTTTGACTCCAGTTTTGTCCTCAATTGAAGCTTCTAAACGAGCATCCAACTGTCCTCTCATAGTGAAAAACAAAAGTTTCAAGGAGTCCAGCAGTCCCATCGAATTCAGCAAAGTATATTAAGATTTTGTTTCCTTTTTTGTTTTATCTTGGTTGGCAAGTTACACTTGTTAAATGGTTTTTGTTTCTATTTCGTTCCCTTAATTTAGTTTCCTTCTATTTGTTTAATTGTTTCATGTTAGACAGAGTAATTGTTAATTGTTTAGTTAGTTTCTACTAGTTGACGTTTCCTTTTTAACACAAACCTTTTCTAATCAGTTTTTAGAGCCTATAGAAGGGCGATTGATTGTAATGAAAAGGAAGATTTTGAATTAATGAATTTTGAGTATTTACTCTCGACTGAGAGAGCTGTTATTTGAGAAGCTGAGATACCTAAAACCTTGAGAGGTGAGATACCTAAACCTGAAGGGGTGAAATGCCCAACCCAACCACCATTGTTCTCCAGAACAACAGAATAGTCTGCAACAGCTTAGAAGGTGGTTCTCACCAAAAAAAAAAAAAAAAGCCAAGCGCAGGGACTGTGTTGACTACTGTGCACCTCACTTGGAGATTCCATTGGTCTGATCTAGTGCCTCGCTCGACGAGGTATACTAGCCTATTGGATCTCTACATTGTGAGTTATTAGTGTTCTCTCAATTCAGCCCTAATAAAAGATTTATAAGTTATCTTTCCCATTTACATATCAAGTTCATCAAGAACTTCCACTTTGTCAAAGCAGATTTAACTTGCTCAATCAGAAAGTAAGTCCACCGATAAATGGAATCAAAATAAAAACAAGTTCAAGTTCAGCAGATTTAACTTGCTCAATCATTTTGTCTCCAATCTCTGTCCTCCCTCAATGAATCGATAAACGAAGGACGAAGATCCAGTTAGAACTTATAAAGCAATAAGCGTAAAAGAAACGAAGACAGGAAGAAGAATAAAGAATCAAAGAAAGTTCACGCTCAATCAGAAAGTAAGTCCACCGATAAATGGAATCAAAATAAAAACAAGTTCAAGTTCAGCAGATTTAACTTGCTCAATCTTTTTGTCTCCAATCTCTGTCCTCCCTCAATGAATCGATAAACGAAGGACGAAGATCCAATTAGAACTTATAAAGCAATAAGCGTAAAAGAAACGAAGACAGGAAGAAGAATAAAGAATCAAAGAAAATTCACGCTCAATCAGAAAGTAAGTCCACCGATAAATGGAATCAAAATAAAAACAAGTTCAAGTTCAGCAGATTTAACTTGCTCAATCATTTGTCTCCAATCTCTGTCCTCCCTCAATGAATCGATAAACGAAGGACGAAGATCCAATTAGAACTTATAAAGCAATAAGCGTAAAAGAAACGAAGACAGGAAGAAGAATAAAGAATCAAAGAAAGTTCACCTTCCTTTGAAGAGAACTGCAAATTGGTTCTCTCCCAACCGTGGACCAAGCATGAGATGCTCTTTATCAATGATGAAAGATTCTTCAACCTCCAGTTTTTCAGCATCCGGAGGATCATCTGGATACAGATTTCTGAAAGGAGTTAAAGCATCTGACATTGTAGTTGCAGGAAGGAGGGAGACAGGCAATGCTGGCAGTAACAGAGGGATGGGGTTTTGGGTTAAGAGTTGCAGAGAGTCGCTATGGCGGTGGGCGGGAGGGGGGGCTAGTTTAAACTTTTAGGCTCTCATAAATGAGTGTAGGGAGGAGCTTCTAGAGCAAGTTTTATGGTTCTAAAAGCCAAGAAGAATGGATTACGAACCTTGTAATCAAAAGATCAAAAGGTATGCTTGGGAGAGCAACTTGGAAGGCATTTTGGTCAGTTTCAGCCTGAACCGATCGGACCTAGATTCATTTTGAATTGTTGACCGAACCCTTATTGATTTGGCTTTGGTTTGGCGTTCTATGAAACCGGTAGAAATCAAAATCAATCAGTTCAATCGAAACCCATAAAAAACCAATAAAATTCAAAGAATTCACTATTTTTTATTTTGGCCTATAACCAGCCTGAAACCGATTTAGCCCAATCAAAACCCAGATCAATTGACACCCTTTCTGTCGACGTGGCAAATCATTCCCATTTATGCGATAAAACCCACCGTGATCTTCCCCTCACAATATTCCCCCATTTCAAGTAAACCATTTCTCTGATTGGCCCAATTTTTCATCCACCAACAACGATACAGATACGTGCTCCACCTCTCTCTCGTCTCTTCCGGGTGAAATCTCCCGTATTGGACAGTCCGACACAACAACCCTTTCTGTCCATTAATAGGTATGTGTTTCCACCCCTTGTCCTTTCCATATCACATCCCTTTTCATTCCCACCTTACTTTATCCCTTATTTACAATTTTACCACATCAACATTTCCTTCTGTCCATAAATGGTTGTGTGTTTCCACCTCTTGTCCTTTCCATTACAATCCCTTTTCATTCCCCCCTTACTTTATCCCTTATTTACAATTTTACCACGTCAACCATCCCCTACTGTCCATAAATGGGTACGTGTTTCCACCTCTTGTCCTTTCCATATCACATCGCTTTTCATTCCCCCCTTACTTTATCCCTTATTTACAATTTTACCACATCAACTTCTACACCGCCCAATTCTTTCCTCTAAATACCCATCCAATGAGAAATATTCTCCCAACGTCTTTATCCAAAGAAAGGACTTTTTTGTCATTTCAGTCATCAACCAATGATTTCCTTTGGAAGATAACACTGTGAACTCGATATTCTTGCTTTCATTTTTGTTTTTGTTTATCCAATGCCTACTACCACTTGGTGGAATCTTTTAATAATTTTGTTTTTTTTTTCTTCAAGATTTAATATATTATTCACTCAAAATGTTTTTTTCCCCTGTTAAACGAATTTACCCTTGCTAAAAGCCATTCCTTCGATACATGATCAATTAGGTATCAATACTGAGTGCGGACCAGATACGAGAACCATTCTTATACAAACCTAATCCATATCCATCAATATCGGCTTTGGCTGATACTGATAAGAATTGACTACATACATTTTGATCATATTAGAAGCCAAGACGCTTTTACATGATCTAATGTAGAAAAGTTGTAACCATTTTTTTTTATTAAGAATCAATGAATGATCCCAAACCTTCTCTTATTATACTTCCCACCTATATGTGGTTTTGTTTATTAATTTCAAAGTCCATATTCCAAGGGAAGAGAGCCATGAAACATGTTTATCTCTATAGTAATCTGCCCATGAAGAACATAAAAATTAGTTTGAAGTTGGTGATAAATCTAAATTACATGTCAAGTTTTCTACACATTGTATCACTCTACTTAAAAGAAGGCTCTTTATGCAAGTAATATAGAGGAGCATATCAAAGAGGTGCAACAAAATGACATTGTAAATTGGGGCAACAAGCTCAATTCATTTGAGAGAGAGAGAGAGAGAGTGAGTGACATAAAATATTAATCTAACCTACACGTGGCTTAAAGGGCCTTTTCTATTAAAAATATAAATGCCATGTAGGTTACGCTTGTTCTCTATCTCTATCTCTGTCTTCTGAACATTCTCTCTCCTTTTCACCATTTATCAAATCTTATTTCACGCTATCAATTGACCATCTTCTCCACCCAATGAGGTTCAGAAATCGTTCCTCCAAAAGACAAAACAACTTCTTTTTTTTTTGAAAGAAAAGAAAGCTCCTCAAATTCTACTATTTCTTTTGTAATTTATTTAAGTGTGAGGATTCCTAAAAAATGCGTGGCCCAACCAATGGGAGAATGTATGTAAGCAAAAATTGTCTTTCATAGAGGGGTAGGGGATAGTTATTTTGCTCCTTATATTTGGACCTAGGGCCACATTACATTTTAAGCTTATTTTTTCTTTTATACCCTGGAGAATGCCACAATTATAAGAACACTCCTTCTGTTTCACCAAATTAGACACAGACCCCTACCGTCAATCAATGTTAAGGAATATACCTTATATACTTTTTTAAATACTAAAATACCCTTACAAAAGGTGAAGTAGTTAAATACACCCCCTAATCAATGTCTCTCTCTCTCTCTCTCTCTCGTTTTCTTCTTTCAAAACCAGTACCCCGATGTTCCCTGCGGTCCCGCCCACACGACGCAAACCTCAAGCAGACGTGTAGTGGTGTAGAGCTGACTAGAGATGGAGGGGTAGGTACTATTGTTGGTGGAGAAGAGTATGAAGATGATGAGACAAGAGAACCTAAAACCCATGACAAGGCTGATGAGGCAGCGAAGTCCATAAAGTACTAACCAGAAGAGAGCCATTGGCGATTTGAAAGGTCCCTCAACTGTAGACTCCAAAGGCCCAATGGCTCTAAAATTGTTGTTTTGGCGGGTGTTGCAGTTCTGCTGCTGCGACAACAAAAGCTTCATCTTTCACCTAAATAGTAACAACCCTTCTCTGCGTTTTTCAGGCACTGATCAAGGGGTGAAACACAAGAGAGAAAGGAGGGTTGGAAGGAGGGAGGGAAGAAAGGGAAATTAATGTGTCTACAACCTAAGCCTAAAAGAAAGCGATGTTGGGGAAGAAGTTGGGTGGTGGGGCAATTAGCCGCTAACTGATTCTTTTTTTAATTGTAATTGGAGAAATCATTTTGAATTCTCCTTTTTTTCTCCTTGTGAGTTGTCTAAATCGGATTCAAATTCAGTTTCATTTCATTCGTTTTTTCTCAATTTTTCCTTATTTAGGTTTTCATAAATCTGTGTTTCAGTTTCAATTAACGATCATCTCTAGTTTGTTCTGTCTTTCGTGTTTTTTAGGTTGTTGAAATTAAATATGAGAATTCAAACAGAAACCGGAGATGCAGAATGTGGCTAGAGGAGAGAGGATTTGATGCAATGATGAGTTTAAAAGGGATAGGTAGTGGACGGAGCATTGTTAATGGAAAAATGCTAAAGAGAAGGAGAGGAGTGAGCTAACCCGTAACTGCATAACTATTCGACAACTCTTGTGGTTTCTTCACAATGAAGGCGATGTGCTTTTTTTCTTTTTGGTAAAGCCCTCCAATGAAACCATTTTTTTTCCTTGTAAAAGAGCTTGAAACCACTCAAACCAGCGCTCTAAAGATTTTCCTTTTAATTTTTTTTTTTAGATTTAGGAACACGATTGCTTGTCGGAGGATTGGAACAGAAAAAATGGCTTGGAGGCTTGGAGCACCACCGATTCAGGTGGCAGGATTCCTGCCAGAGTCAACGGCGATACAAGCAAATTCCATCACCGATTCTGGTGGCCACCAAACGAGCTCGTTCTCATGCCCTTGGTTGCCACAGTGAATGAGGAAGAAGAAGAAGAAGAAGAAGAGGGAATTGAGTAAAAGTCTAATTAGATATGTGTTTTAGTCAAAAGTTACAACAGTCATTTCAACTCCTCATTTAACAGTAACTGACAGTACGGGGTCTGAGTCTAATTTGGTGAAATAGAGGGGGTGTTCTTATAATTGTGGCATTCTCCAGAGGGTGGCACTGTAAATTACCCTTTATTTTAATTATTGAAAAAGGATTCACACAATTTTACCACGTCTACACCGTCCACTTCTTTCCTCTAAATACCCATTCAATAAGAAATATTCTCCCAACATCTTTATCCAAAGAAAGGACCTTTTTGTCATTTCAGTCATCAACCAATGATTTCCTTTGGAAGATAGCAGTGTCGGCTCGCTATTCTTGTTTTTGTTTTTGTTTGTCCAATGCCTACTACCTCTTGGTGGCATCTTTGTCTTTTAATAATCTTTTGTTTTTTTCTTCAAGATTTAATATATTTTTTACTTATTCACTCAAGATTTTTTTTTTTTTTCCTTCTTTCCTGTTAAAAAAATTTACCCTCACTAGAAGTCATTCCTTCTATACATGATCAATTAGGTATCAATACTGAGTGTGGATCAGATACGAGAACCATTCTTATACAAACCTGATCCATATCCATCAATATCGACTTTGGCTGATGCTGATAAGAATTGGCTACACACATTTTGATCATATTAGAAACCAAGACGCTTTTACATGATCTAATGTAGAAAAGCTGCAACCTTTTTTTTTTTATTATTATTAAGAATGAATGAATGATCCCTAACCTTCTCTTTTTATACTTCCCACCCACATGTGGTTTTGTTTATTAATTTCAAAGTCGATATTCGAAGGAAAGAGAACACCTGTTTATCTCTATAGTAATCTGTCCATGAAGAACATAAAAATAAGTTTGGAGTCAGTGATGAATCTAAACATGTCAAGTTTTCTACACGTTGTATCACTCTACTTAAGAGAAGGCTCTTTATGCAAGTAATATAGAGGAGCATATCAATGAGGTGCAACAAAATAACATTGTAAATTGGGGCAACAAGCTCAATTCATTTGAGAAAGAGAGAGAGAGAGAGAGAGTGACATAAAAATATTAATGTAACCTACCCCTGGCTTAGAGAACCTTTTCCATTAAAAATATAAATCCCATGTGGGTTATGCTTTCTTGTTCTCTATCTCTATCTCTGTCTTCTGGACATTCTCTCTCATTTTCACCATTTATCAAATCTTATTTCAGGCTATCAATTGACCATCTTCTCCACCCAATGAGGTTTAGAAATCATTCCCCCAAAAGACAAAACAACTTAAAAAATTCTTTTGTAATTTATTTAAGTGTGAGGGTTCCTAAAAAGTGTGTGGCCCAGCCAATGGGAGACTGTATGTAAGCAAAAATTGTCTTTCATAGAGGGGTAGGATAGTCATTTTTCTCCTTATATTTGGACCTAGGGCCACCTTACATTTTAAGCTTCTTTTTCCATTTATTTAATTAATGAAAAAGGATTCGCACAATAATGTCCTATGGATTCTTGGGCAAGGCAGGCCTCAATTGAAGATACTATGCCATTTGTAAGGCCGTGTTTGACAATTTTATTCAAAATATATTTTGAATCTAAAACACATTCAAGAAAATAGAAAATAATTGTACTTCATGCATTTTAGTCCCAAAATCTATTTAAAAATACATTTTTAACCGTCAAAATCCCATTCAGAGTGAGATTACAATTTAAAACAGATCATTTACACATTAATCACACATAGATTACAATTCCATGTTTTGAAGTTGATTTTGGTCCAAGTTCTATGCTGGGTATTTATATTATGGTTTAATTTAATTCTCTTCATTTTATACTAAATTTTAACTAAAATCTCCAATTCTGTCATTTTCTTTCTCCTTTTTTTTTTAAACTTATTTTTAGGTTTTATCTTGGTTATTCTTGAACTGGGTTTTCAGTTTTTGGTTTTGATTCCTTGGATTTATTGCAGAATTATGCTTTAGCTCCCTTAAAAATGGCTTGTAGTTGCCTTTGATTCTTTCATTTCTACCCAATTCTGCATTAGATATCTCAAGTCTTCTCATTGATTATAAATTTCCCACTCCTTAGCATTTCTATAAATTTAATCTAAATATTTTCTTACTCTGTTAGACTACTATTTTTGCAATTTTTATCAAACCCTTTCGCTGAAAAATAAAATTCTCAGCTTTTTGCCATCTCTTCTCTTGGTTTCATGTTAGTTCTTAGTTCTGTTTAATATTTATTGTCTACTTGTTCATGGAAATTTATCAAACTATTCTGCTAGATTCTATCATCTATTCATCATTAGTGCTTTTCTTATGGGATTATTTCAAGCTACTTGACTCTTTGATCTCTACTTTTGATTTTCCTTCTTGGTTCTCCTCATCTGAAATTATTTAGTTCTCCATCTCAATAATTAATTTCTTTTTTCTTTTTGGAGAAAGTTTTCAAACCCATTTGCTTCTTCCTTTTGCATTTTCTCTGCAGGGTTTTTCTCTCCTTCCTGAACTGTATCTTTCAAAAAAAGTGAAAGCTTCACCCAACTTCAAGAAAACCAAAATATTTTCTTCCTTTTTTTCCCTTGAGTTCCGTTTGTTTTTGTGTGGAAATTTTTCCATGTAAAATTTTACAAAAAAATTAGATTTTTCGATGTTTGTTTTATAACTTGGAAAATTTTCCCCAAGTAAAATTTTACCAAAATCTTAGCATTTATTGGAAAATAGCCACACATATTTTACGCCTGAAATGGGCAGAAAACAAGCCAGAAAACTATTATGTTATTCCCCGACAAAATCATTCGATCCTCACGCCATCCTCCCTCGCTCCGAAAAATCATCTTCCCTTAGGCTGTGTTTGGTAGCCAAGAGAAGATAAGAAATGAAATGAAATGAAAAAAGTACAATTCCTTGGGTTAAGAATTTTTCTTTGCACTTGGTATGTCTTCACCCATGAGAAGATTCTTCTTTTCAAATTTAAAATTCCCCTTGAGAATTGTGAAATTTTCTTTTGTTCCCCCAAAAATTTTCTTGCCAAAAACATAAGAAAACATGAGAAAATATGAAAACATAATAAGACAAAAAATGAATGATTGCACAATGATTTCCTATGCGTTTATCTCTCTATTAAAATTCAATTTTTTTTGAATTTTTTTTCTTTTCTTCTCTTGGTAATCAAACATACATATTCTTTTTATTTTCTCACCATTTCTTCTCTTTTCTTTTCTTTTCTTTTCTTTCCTATTCTAGATTCTTTTTTCTTTTCTTTTCTTCTCTTGGCTACCAAACATAGCCTTAATCTCTACCCTGCAACTTTCTCCCACCTCGATCGAACCAACAATCGTCAATCCATCACCATCTCATCAATCGCAAAAGGGTAGAAACTTGTTTTCGTCCGAGTCTCCGTCCCATTCACTCCCAATTGTACTCGCTTTTACAGACGGCCGAGGAGATGAAATCAAGGAATGTCACTGTAGTGGCTCGCGTCACCATGAACGATGAGTTTGTGATGAAGGCGTGGGCTGAGCATCTAAGTTTGGGAGATAAGATAATGATGTTATCGGGAATGGTGAACCGTGTAGAGCTCTTGGAATCGTTGGACTTGAGGAATACCAGAGATGGGGCAACCTGGCTTTGGGCAATCGTTCCAGGAGATTCTGTTTGGATGCTCTACTCGGTGTCTTCAGAAGTGTTTGTGTGGATGATTCCGATGGATCCACGCAAGAAAACGGACAGAACAAACAGGTAATCCATGTGTCTAAACATGAAAACCAAAACAATATCATAAATGAGCTCAGTAAAAGGGAAAGAAAGAAGAATAGAGATAGAGATGAAGTTAGAATTCTCACTTGCACCGAAGCTTCGAGATGATATGTACGGTTTTTGAGATCGATCAGTAGATTGGAAGCTCAGATTCAGAATAAGCTCTGTAGCTAAGCGAGATCTAGGGTCCGGGAAGAGAGAGAGAGAGAGAGAGAGAGAGAAGAGAGAGAGTGTTAATGGGCTTGAGCCTAGAAACCTAATGGACCCAAACTTTAATGGATTTGAGTTTAGGTCCATCATCATATTATCTAATGCCTAATGGATGAACAAAACCCTATCAGGCTCTTTTAGTAACCAAGCCCGAGCCCAAGGATGCTGCTGAGTGCACCCTCTGTGCCAGGAATGTTGCGGTAACTCGCAATCAATTCCATTTCTTCCATTTATGGCAGTTCATATCTTTTGGCGCACTTTCTTATTCCGTTTGGTCAGAGATTCCTTCCCCATATCTTCTGTACTATTGGGTTTTTATTCACTAGCTTTGTATTCGGGTTATGGTTCATGAGATATGTGGGGTAACGGGTTGTCAAGAAGTTGTGAGAATTTTTTTTCTTTTTGGTAAATAAGTGTTACTGCCGAAAATCCGTGAGCCGACCCTGCACAAGCACAGAAGGTAGAGGCCCGAAGATATCTCCGGGATCAGTCCTTCGACGCCCAAGTTAGAGACCGGTAGAACAATGTTTTTATAGGAGTAATGGTGTGTATGGATGCCGCGTGTTCTTGCCATACTAGGTGGCCAATTCGGCCGTATCAGCAATCCCCTTACTTCCACTAGGAGGCTCTTTCAGTGGGAGTAACTACTTTCTCTTTCGTGTACCCCTTCGGCCTTCGGTTTTGGCCTTCGTCTTGACACCAAGACCTTCGGTCAGGTCTGCTAGGCCTTGGCCTGAGCCCCCAACCGAGGTCTTAACCTTCGATCAGGTCCGCTCGGCCTTGGCCTGAGCCCCCAACCGAGGTCTTAACCTTCGGTCAGGTCTGCTCGGCCTTGGCCTGAGCCCCCAATCGAGGTTTTGACCTTCGATCAGGTCTGCTCGGCCTTGGCCTGAGCCCCCAACCGAGGTTGAGTCCGAGGTGAGATACTTCGCTCGTGTGCTTTACTCGAGTGTACTTTAGAATCTCGTATAGATGACGGGTACTGCATTTAATGAGGCTGGGGAGTCGTATCGACACACCTTTGCCTACAAATAGTGTCACTTTCTCTCCTTTTGTCGTCCTTAACTGTCCTCTGACCCTCGGTTTGGCCAGAGTCATTGAGAAGTAAGTTATGTCTAGCTCTTTAGGTAGTAGCTCCTCATCCTCCGAGGGTGTCGTTTCTAGGCATCGGAGCCCCGGTCAGGTCCGAGGGATGTCCGAGGACTCGTCCTCCACGTCCACTTCTTCGGATGCTTCTTCATCCTCTACAACCAGTGACATGAGTGGTGGAGGCATTAGGGAGGGGCTTCTTAAAACGAGTCCCTCGAGGTCGAGGCTAGGAATATAGTGTCCACCATGACCAAAGAAGAGCTAGTGGAGCTCCGTGCTTCATGCAGTATCCCGGACGAGTTCGTCCTTCGGATACCGAGGCCCAAAGATAGAGCAAGCTACCGAAACCCTGAGGAGCTTTGCTTCTATCAGGATTGCCTTCAAGGCCGGGCTTCGGCTCCCTCTTCACCCCTTCTTCAGCCAAGTGTTTCGGCACTATGGCATCTGTCCATCCCAGCTGACCTCGAACAAGTGGCAGCAAGTCCTCAGTTTCATTGTCTTCTCTCGGATGGGGAGACCCCTCTCCCTTCCTCTCTTCCTCAAGTGTATGTCTCTTGGTTTCAGCAAGGGGGACTCAGGATGGTACTATTTCTGCCCCAGAAAAGACCTCCGATTTCTGAATCGATATCCAACCTCGATACATGGTTGGAAGTTGAAGTACTTTTTTGTGAGGGTGTCCGAGGGGTTCCCCTTCGGTAATACTTAGGACATCCCAGATTTTAAGGACGTGAACTCTGCACCTACCCTCTTCGAGACAGATGCATAGTCACTGTCGATCGCTAAGGACAAGACACTCCGTCGGCCTGTTGAGTCTCGTAGCCTCCAGTCGGATGCCTTTCTATTCCTGTTCGAGCTTAGCCCCGGTGAGTCCTAGGTTTGCCAGACTGTTTTTGCTTCAGATTTTACTTTCTCGTACTAATCTTGACCATCCTTGTTGCAGTGCAACTTTTGAGAGCAGAAGTCAGGGCGGCCGTGGCCGAGAGACAGGCCCAGCTGAAGGAAGCCAGGGCCCAAGACACCCAGCAGAGGCAATAGAGGAAAGGCAAGAGAAGGGGGGCTTCAACTTCTGATGCCCTTCCCGAAGAAGAAACCCATAGCCGAAGACTCCACCGCCGAGGCCATTCAGGCGTTAGAGGCCCCTGGCTCCAGCACATCCCCTCCCCAGGCCTCCTCCTCTGGTGCCGACTTCCAAAGCCTGAGGGCTAGTCATTCGAGAATCGAAGTCGGATTCTTCCCTCGGTGGTCCATCAAGGAGGGCAAGACACTTTCCATCGGGCGAGTTGCCCGAGAGCTCATGCAGAAGGGGAGCCTCCCAGGAGATACGGCCGAGGCCCAAAGCCAGGGAACCAAGGCCATGGTCACCAGCACTTGCGTGTTCATGGCAGCGGTAATCTTCGGCATTCGGCCTTGAATTTTTCCTTTTCTCGTTGCAAAATTTTTTTTCTAACTGTTGATTTCTTTCAGGCTCAGAACCAGGTGGGCCAGTTGACCATCTGAGCCGAGGTCCTGGGCAGGGACCTCGAGGTGTCCAAGCGTGAGAAGTCAGCCCTCGACAAGGAGTGTATCGTCCTCCTTGAGAAAGTGGAGCATCTGGAGGCCGACCTCCTCCGCACCCAGCAAGAGTGCGAATGGAAGCTCAAGAAGCTAGAGGCACAGATGGATGCAAGGCTGAAGGAAGCCGAACCCCGAGCTATCGAGGGCTACAAGTCTTCTGATGACTTTCGACAAGTGGTCAAGTGTGCCATCGCCCCCGGGTTTGTCATGGGTGCTACCGATGTTCGAGATTGGGTCCTTGAACATCACCCCGAGGTATCCTTCGAGGGGAGTGGCCTCATCTTCGAGGAGGATGCCGACGTAGCTCCAGCTACCATCGAGGTCCCAGACAACGAAGACAGCGGCAGTGAGGGAGAGGGGGTCCAGCTATCTCGCAACGTCCCTCCGACTCCTGGGTGAGGAGACTTCGACAGAGACATGGCCGACCCTGCTGGGGACGAGACCGCCCCCCCCAGAAGACGCTCCATGAGGCTCTTTTCTTCTCTTTTTTACTTTGGCCTCAAGGCATCTTTGTAACTTTGGCCTTCGGGCTTTGGTAATTTAGGCCTTCGGGCCTCTTGAATGAATGAAATACCCTCTTTCTTCCTTTAGATTTCCTTGTACTCTTTTTTTTTTTCAATCCCGACAATTAATTTCGAGCCCAAAGGGCTGTCACAGGTCTTTAGCCCACAGGTAGGGGTATAAAGGCCGAAGCTCTTGTGCAAGTGACTAAGTGGTAGCCAACCTTCACTACAAGGATCGGTCCTGGTGAGTTGCTGGTCCGATGGTGGGAGCATAAAGGCCGAAGCTCCCACGCATCTCTTAAGAGGTGTTTTTCTTCAGCCCCATCCGTAGGTGTTTCCCTTATGACCGGAGGATGAAGGGGACCCTGCCCGAGCCCCCGACCGAGTGTGTTCTTTCGGTCAGGTCTGCTCGACCTTGCTTGCGCTCCCAACCAGGGGGTATTCCTTTGGTTCCTTTGGTCAGATCTGCTTGGCCTTGGCCTGAGCAGACCGACCGATGGATGTACGTTTCATAACCATTATCTAGAAACAATTGCCGTAAACCAGCTTATATATTCTGTTATGAAAAATCCTCCGAAAAGTATGATGCGGAGGACTCAATGACTCCAAATTGAAAGTGCTTAAGAATAAAAAAATAACCAAGTAAGATGTGTACGCTACTACTACTAGGCATGTTATAGCTACTGGTAGAATTTTCTCAAGTTCTTCGAGTTTCATGATCGGGGTACCCTGTCTCCCCCCGTAGTCTCTAGGTGGTAAGACCCCGGTCGTATTACCCTGGTGACTTTGTAAGGTCCTTCCCAATTTGGAGCCAACTTCCCTTGATGCTTCGGGTCTGATATCTTCGCCCTTCTGAGGACGAGGTCTCCAATTCTGAACTCATTTCTTCGGACTTTAGAGTTGTAATGCCTCGCAATCTTTTGGTGGTAGGCGGCGATCGTTACTTGAGAGGCGTCTCGAACTTCATTCAAGAGGTTTAAATTAGCTCGAAGCCCTTTATCGTTTTCTTCATCATAGTACTGAACCCGATGGGTCATGGCTCCTACCTCCACCGGGAGCACGGCAGAAATGAAGGGTGTTTCACAGGTGGCGGACCTTTCAATCGTGCAGTAAGCCCAAAGGATGCTGTGTAGCTCTTCTGCCCATAACCCCTTGGCCTCGTCCAGCCTTTTCTTTATTCCTTGAAGCAAGGTACGATTGTTTACCTTCGTCAACCGGTTGATCGATGGGTAACCGATGGAAGTTTTCCTGTGGTTGATGCCAAGGGCTTCACAAAACGAGTCAAAAGTTGGATTAGTGAATTGAGTGCCATTGTCGGTTACCGCCACCCGGGGGATCCCGAATCGATAAACCACTGCCCTCTCTAAGAAGTTCCTTATATTCCTTTCGGATATCGTAGCCAATGCTTCGGCTTCGGCTTCGGCCACGGCCAACTTTGTAAAGTAGTCTACCGCTACCACAACAAAATTTCTTTGCCTCATAGCTAGGGGGAACGGGCCCAGGATGTCCATTCCCCACATGACAAACGGTATTGGGCTTGACAGGGAGGAAAGCTCTGTAGCATACCGACGAGGGACGGGGGGCTAACATCTGACACTTAACGCACTTCCTGACGAACTCTTTCGCATCCTTCCTCATGGTCGGCCAGAATAGGCCCTGCCTTAGCACTTTGTGGGCCAAGGCCCGGGCTCCCAAATGTTGGCCACATATCCCTTAGAGTACTTCTCAGAGTGCATACTCGATGTCGTCAAGGTTCAAGCATTTGTGGTGAACCCTATCTTGTACAGTGTCTCGTCCTTCAATAGGAAGCGTGCTGACCGCATTCGTACCTTCCTTGCCTCGTCCCTGTCCTTAGGGAGTACTCCTTCCTTCAGGTATTCGATTATGGCATCCATCCAGCTAGGGCCGTTCTCGCCAAAGGGTAACACCTCCCGGGGTTTTTCGATGCTTGGTTAGGATAATACTTCAAAATACACTGATCGTCCAAGGTCCGTAAAGTCAGAGGTGGCCAATTGTGACAACGCATCTGCGCTGGCATTCTCTGCCCGCGGCACCTGCCTTACCTCGAACTCCTTGAAGGCTTCTACTTTCTCTCGCACTGTCTTCAAGTACTCAGCCATCCTTTGTTCCTTGGCTTCATAGTCCTCATTCACCTGTCGCACCACGAGCTGTGAGTCACTGTGCACCACTAACTCCTGTACCATCAAAGCCCGTGCTAGTTTTATTCCGGCTATTAGTGCTTTGTACTCAGCTTCATTGTTGGAGGCATCGAAGTTGAACCGTATGGCATACTCGATCTTGAATCCTTCGGGGCTAACAAGTATGATCCCTGCGCCACTTCCCGTACTGTTGGATGCACCATCAACATACAATGTCCAAGTCCTTTCTGCCCGAGTCTCAACAGACTCCTGGGGTTCATCTGGGAGCGTTGTCATCTGGGAGCGTTGTCTCGGCTATGAAGTCTGCTAGGGCTTGTGCTTTTATTGTGGTTCTCGATTTATACTGGATGTCAAATTCTCTTAATTCTATGGCCCAGTTTGCTAGGCGTTCGGACATATCCGGCCTCTGTAGTATCTTTTTTCAGGGTTGGTCTGTGAGCACACACACCGTGTGCGACTGGAAATAGGGTCTCAGCTTTCTTGCTGCTATCACTAGGGCGTATGTCACTTTCTCCATCTTTCCGTATCTTGTTTCTGCATCCAAAAGGGTTCGACTAACGTAATATATTGGCCGATGTTGTCTTCCTTCTTCCTTTATCAGTACCGCACTTACTGCCACTGCCAATACATCTAGGTATAACTGCAAGGTATCCCCCGTGTTTGGCTTCGTCAATAGTAGGGGCATCGCTAAGTACTCTTTTAATAGTTCGAAGGAGTTTTTGCATTCCTCCGTCCACTCAAACTTTTTCGACCCCTTCAAGGTTTTGAAGAAAGGAAGGCACTTATCAGCTAACCGAGACATGAACCGTCCTAGGGCGGCGACTCTACCTGTGAGCTCCTGGACTTGCTTCACATTCTGTGGTGGCCTTATATCTCGAATGGCTTGTATTTTCATCAGGTTGGCTTCAATTCCCCTCTGAAACAATGAAGTCAAGGAACTTTTTCGATGCTACTCCAACGCACACTTTGTTGGATTTAGCTTCATGTCGTATTGCCTTAATACTAGGAATGCCTTTCTAGGTCTCGGATATGGTGCTCTGCCTTCAGGCTTTTCACTAGCATGTCATCCACGTACACCTCCATAGTCTTGTCGATCATCCCCTTAAAGATCTTATTCACTAACCTTTGATAAGTGGCCCCCACGTTTTTTAGTCCGAAGGGCATTACTTCGTAGCAGTAAAGTCCTCCCTCAGTCACGAAGGATGTCTTCGGGTCATCGGCCTCACACATCTTGATCTGATTGTACCCCGAGTACGCGTCTATGAAGCTCAGCGCCTCATGTCTTGAAGTGGCGTCGATGAGAAGGTCTATCTTCGGTAGGGGGTAGCTGTCCTTTGGGCAAGCCTTGTTTAAATCCGTGAAGTCGATGCAGATCCTCCACTTCCCGTTTGCCTTTGGGACCATAACCACATTGGATATCCATTCAGGGTATTGGATTTCGCGGATGAACCTTGCTTCTAGCAACTTCTCTATCTCCTCATCTATCTTCTGCTGCCTCTCGGGGGCTTGGTCCTCTTCTCCTGCTGCACCGATTTTATAGTAGAGTCGATACTCAGACGATGCTCTATTACCTCTCAATCTATCCCAGGCATGTCTGAGGCCGACCAGGCGAAGACGTCATAATTGCCTCAAAGGAATGAGATGAGTTTTTCTCGTTGCTGCCTTGGCATTGTACCGACTTGGTGAGTTCTATCCCCTTCTTCAGCTTCGACTTGTATCAGCTCCTCAGCTGGTTCTCCCCTCTGATAATTTGTATCGTGTAAATCTTCTATCGGGAGCGCCTCGCCCGCTTTTCCCTTTCCCCATAAGGTGGCGGCGTAGCACTTCCGGGACGCCTCTTGATCGCCTTGACATTCACCGACCCCATTCTTAGTTGGGAACTTCATCTTGAGGTGTGGTGTGGAGACGACAGCCTTCAGCAAGTTTAAGCCAACCCTCCCTAGTATGGCATTATACGTTGAAGTGATGTTTACTACCAGGAAGTTGATCATAACTGTTACTTGGCGGTCTCCAGTGCCTGCCCTTACCGGCAACTCAGCTGACCCTTCTACTTTGACCGGAGCGCCGGGAACCCTTGTAATGGGTGTTCGACCTTCTTCAGCTTTCCTTTATCTAGGCTATCTTCTGGAAGGCTTCAAGGAATAGGATATCAGCTGAGCTGCCGTTATCCACTAAAATCCTTTTTACTCTGCAATCGGCTACAGTCATGGTGATTACCAGGGCATCGTCGTGTAGCGTCTGCACCCCTTCCAGGTCGTCATCCAAGAAGGAGATAACCGTCCCCGTCCTTGCCTTCTTGTTTGACCATTCGGCCACATGCACGCTTCTCGTATAGGCTTTAACTTTCCTGACTAAGATAGAACTGTCTCCAGCAGTTAGGCCGCCACTGATAGTTGCTATAACCCTAGTTGGGCTTTTATGATCATCACGAGGGCGATGGTCAGCTTCCTCGGGTGTCCGATCCCTTTGTTGTTCCTGATTGCCTCTGCGGGCTGGCCCCCTTCTTTCATGGCGACCTCTACCGTCTCTTTGGAGGTTGTCCCTGCGGTCATTACCGTCTTGGGCATCCCCCTTTTCGCGGTCTACGAATCGACCTAGATTTTTCTTCGGATCATTCCTTCTATCTCTCCCTTCAGGTGCCAACAATCTTCGGTGTCATGGTCGTGGTCTCTGTGGAAGTGGCAATACTTGTCCATATTGCGTCTCTTAGGATGTCGTCCCATCTTCCTTGGCCACTTCATGACTTTGGCATCTAGGGTTTCTTTTATCTACATTAGCAAGTCCGTCCGTCTCCGATTTAGCAGCGCATATCTCTCGAACTTCTTCGGCAAACTGGGTGCCCGATCACGTTCGGACTTTCGTCTCTTGCCCTCGGAAGGTTTATCATCACCTCTTCAGGTCCTTTTCCTCCCCGTCTTCGCTTTAGCTTCCTCGTCAACTTGGAGGGTTTCTTCCATTTGAATATACTTATCACACCGAGCCCTTAACTCAGCTAGGTTCTTCATTGTATGCTTCGCCAAAAACCTTTTTAGCTCTTTATCTTTGACGCCTCCCAACAGGGCCAAGAACTCTTCTTTCGGGTCCAAACCTCTGATCGTGATCTTCTCCTGTTGGAAGCGTTTCATGTAGCTTCGCAGTGACTCTCCTTCATTCTGTTTGACGTTGGTCGGGTTCAATGTGGTCTTCTGAAGGGGTTGCTACTGGAGAATCCCTTCAAGAAGAAGTAACTCAAATCGCTGAAGCTGTGAATCGATTTCGTCGACAGGCGGTTGTACCATAACCTTACCGCTCCTCTGAACGTTAAAGGCAAGGCACGACACACGATGTTTTTCGAGACTCGGTGGAACTGCATCGCAACCTTAAAGCCTTCCAGATGATAGACGGGGTTTCCAGACCCATCGTAGGTGTCATATTTGGGCAGACGAAAACTGATCGGAAGCGGGTCCCTCATGACCTCATTGGCTAGAGTCGTGTGATTAGTGAGGTCCGGCTCGCGAGTTCTTATCCGATTTTCTGCTACCTTCCGGATCTCGTCTTTCAGGTCTAGGATCATCTGCTTCAGCCCTGAGTCCTCATGTCTTTGTCCGTCTCCTTGGCGCGGTTCCTCATGCCTGGCCCCGGTGGTGCGCAACATCCTTTCTTTGGGTGCGGGGCTTTCCCTCATTGCTCGGTTTTGAGGATTCCGATCAGACCTTATCGATCCCGAACCATAGTTTTTAAGGCGCTGCTAAGGCGTCGGCGTTGATGCAGTCTATAGATGGTAAGGCAGTGCTCTGCCTTATGTGAAGTGGCGCCTTATGGGGTTTTTTTTTTTTAAACACATTTTAAAATTACTTGATGAAAATTCCAAATATAGATTTTTTTTATTGGTAGGTGTATTGTTTTGTTAACACTTGAGATGTATGGGATCAACTTTACTCCACCAAAAATAACCAAAACAAACAAAACAAAAACACGATTCACAAACAGGGTTTGGATTTTGTCAAGGGTTTTAAGAAAGGGCTTTGAGAAGGAATCAAGGAACAAGGAAGAACCACTGATCCAGAGCGACCATTTTGCTCCGGCAACGGTGAGCTTCATTCTTCTTTGACAGGAGTAGAAATATAGTGGATGACCTTAGGGCTTAGACACTCATTTTGGCATCATAGAAGTAAGTATAATAAATAATTGTATTTTTTATGTCTTCTTTTCTTTATATTTATAATTTTGTTTCATAATTATGTATTTATATTATATGTTAATATGTTATGATGATTGATGATTGATGATTGATGATTGATGGTTGATGGTTGATGATTGATGATTGATGATTGATGATTGATGATTGATGATTGATGAACTTAGCTTATTCACTTTATCGATTGTTTTCTTGATGAATATCTTACATTGGTATGAATATGAACTTTTAATATTTATTTAACATATGAGTAATAGGATTCAATTAGGATTTGAGCCAAATAGACTGGTTTTATAAAAAAATTACACAAGAATGTTTTAGTCAATAAGGCGACACTTTATGCCCGCCTGATCGCTAAGGCGCTCCGAAAGACCCTCAAACGCCTCCGTCGCCTTACCGCCTTAAAAACTATGCCAGGGGGTGTTGTATGTTGATATCCATTGTTGGGGCCCTTACTTAGCAACTTGAAATTTTAGGATAAGTGGTTGTAACAGGGTGGATGAAGTGGAGGGGGTTGCGTTTGGAGTATGTGATCAATGTATTTCTGTAGAATTCAAAGGAAAATTATACAGAACAAAGATACAACTAGCATTGATGTATGATGCTGAATGTTGGGTAGTGAAGAAACAACATATAAACAAACTTACTGTAGCTGAAATGAAGATGTTGAGATGGATAAGTGGTAAAGCTAGAAAAGAGAAAATATGTAATGAACAAATCGAAGCTAATATAGGAATAGCTCCGATACATGATAAGTTGCAAGAGAGTTTTTTGAGGTGGCATGGATGTGCAATGGAGGCTTTTTGAATGCTCTAGTTCAGAGGGATGATTTGATTCAGTTTGAAGGAGCTAAAAAAGCTAGGGTTATGCCCAAAATGACTCCATGAGATGTGGTGAGGAGACATGCATAGCTTAGGACTGGAACAAGTATGGCTTTAAATAGAACTGATTGGAAAGGATCTATGTAGCCAAACCCATTTAGTTGAGATATGGCTGACTTAGAGTTGACTTGTTTACTCCCATTAACTATAAGTTATAGCTTGGACATAGATAATTAAGTAACTAAAATTAGCTTGAAACAAACACACGAACATAGATTTTAGACATGAGACTTTTGTCCGAAGCCTGGGTTGGAAAAGTTTGATTCTGTTGCCAACCTGTTGTTAATTGGATAGTTATTTCTTATGAGCATAAATATTCTAGAGATAAAATTTTCATTACCATGGCGAAATTGAGTAGGATGATGGCAGTGATCGTAATATTCTTTAACGAGTGAGAAAGCTGTGATTCGGAAAAAAAAAAGTAGAAGAATGATAATGGTTATTTGGTCTTTGGTTGTCCATTTCAGATATCAATGACAGAAGGATCTTGCATTTTTTTTTTTCCTCGTCATATTATGATTAGAACTTTATATTGTGTAGACTACTCAATTTGGATCTTTCTGCCATGAAGTCTACAAGTATACCGAGGAGTTTCCTCTCTCGTCTAGAATTTCTTTCTTAAAGCTCTTAAATTGGCATTCAGGTTTCTTATATCTCTATCTGACTTTTTGTGTTCTATCCTAGGTACAAGAAAATGAAGGCATGCATATCCCCTTGGCCTGAGATCAACAGACCAAAGAAAGTAGCTGGAGGGGAGTTGAAGAGATTCCCAGATAGACTTTTTGCAGTCCCTCCTAGAATAGCTAAGGGATTTGTTCCAGGGGTCAATGCAGAATCTTATCTGGAAGACAATAGGTTGTGGAAGAAGCATGTGAATTCTTATAAAAGGATCAATCAATTAATTGGAACTGAGAGATATAGGAACATGATGGATATGAATGCTGGGCTTGGAGGTTTTGCTGCAGCACTTGAATCACCAAAATCATGGGTAATGAATGTTGTGCCCACCATCGCTGACAAAAATACTTTGGGAGTTATATATGAGAGGGGATTGATTGGAATATATCATGACTGGTATGTTATTTCCCCCCTCTATTTTCAGTATTTAAATTTCATTTTTATGGAGAAGAGTTGCTGTTTGAATTTTAAGCTTGATTTTATCTTTATCATACTTCAGCATATCTGATTAATCATTGTTGTGAGCTGAATATGGTGGGTTCATGCATGAAAATTGAAACTCTGGAGTTCGAGAGATTATAATGAGCAAAATCTGTAATGACGTCTTCTTTCAGGTGTGAAGCCTTCTCCACTTACCCTAGGACATATGACCTCATTCATGCTTGTGGAATATTCAGCTTGTACCAGGACAAGTAAGTTGGTTCTCTCTCTCTTGCAGAATGTTGTAAACTAATAGTATTTGGTTTAGCTTCTGGCTGTTGTGTATTATACTAAACAGTTCAAGGCATTACAAATGGCTTTTTGATTTTCATAGGCATGGAAATTGGATATAGGATCCCATAGGTGCAGATTTATTTTCTTGATATTGACAGTTAATACAAAGTGCTTCATTATTGGTAACTACATCACTTCTTATTCTGCAAGATACATAGGAATGAATCAGTTGCAACAGTCATGTAGGTTCAATCCCTTTGTGTCCACTCAAATTAATAGAAGAAATTTACCCTGGGAGAGGGAAAAAAAAACCTAGGGAATGCTATTTACATCCTTATGATGATGTATCTTTTTACCACCTTGACTTATTTCTACAAAGAGGAATTTCTTCTGTTGAGTGAGAAGTGCATTCAAAGACTAGTTGTCCCATGTCTTCTGTATGCTAGGCAACCTCTATCTTGCTGGTGTTAGATTATGTAAATTGTGTATATTCCATTACAATGGGTGGAAATGAAATATATACAAGACTGTGCCATCTAAATATGGCAACATCTAAACAAGGAAAAAGGATCAATGGAAATATTAGATACGAGATATACAGAATATCTACACAACATTACAGCTGTCACCTCCCGACTCAGGGTGGAGCAGAAAACCAACTTAAGTTTTTGGACACCAACAAACGATAATTACCTGGAGGATTCATTTTAGTAAATAAATTTGGAGGTTGATATACTGATGGTTCAAAAGCATGAAGAAAACGACAACGAACAAGAGCTAGCAGGAGGTGGAGAAGGAGGGAAAATATCTGGGACAGGGTCAAGCATGAAGGAGGAAGTTGAGTCAAAGTGAAGAGAACTCTGAGAGACATTGGAGAAGAAAGTTTTCCCTTGAAAGACGACATGAAGAGATATTCAGATAAAACCAGCAATAGGGTTATAACACCAATAACCCTTTTGTTTGATGCCATAACCAAGGAAACAACATTTTGCAGTTCAAGGAGAGAGATTATTACGCTCTCTGTCTGGAAGAATGTAACAGATATTAAAAAAACATGAAGGACATAATAATCAAAAGGAGTACCATATAGGCATTCATTAGAAGAGACGTGTTGACTTACCGAAGATGGAGTACAATTGATAGTGAAGACAGAGGCAAGGGAAGCCTCTCCACATAAAGATGAAGGAAGTTTGGCAGAGAAAAGGAAGGCGTGAGTAGTGTCTAATATGTGACCATGTTTGTGTTCAGCGACACCATTTTTTTGGAGACGTATCTGTGCAGGAGAGTTGGCTGAGAATACCATTTTGTTGAAAGAAAGTACGAAATGGTTGGGAAGTGTATTCTCTAGCAGAATCAAAGTGAAAAAGTTGTGTTTGGAAAGCGAGATGAGGACCGTATGGGCAAAATTTTGATAGATGGATAAAAGCTCAGAGTGAAAGAGGTAAATATAGATAAAACAAGAATAATCATCAATGACTATAAAAAAATTATCGTGAACGACCTTTGTAGGAGTAGGAGTTGGAGTAGGTCCCCAAACATTCGAGTGCATGAGATCAAACGAAGATGAAAAAAAGTACTTTCAAAGGTAAAGCAGGTTGTTTGGTAAGAATGCAATTTCAACATTCAAAATCATCTATCAAAATAGAGCTTAGCTTTCCACTGGAAGCCGAAGAGTGAACATCAAAGACTGACTCATGACCTAATTGGGAATGCCAAAGGGATGGAGGGGGCTGAACAGACGCAGTAACAAAGGTGTTAGGAAGGTGAAGGGAGGAATGTTCAAACAAGTGATCAACTTTACGGCCCACCCCAATGGTTTGGCCCATCTGAGGATCCTGCACAACACAACCATAGCAAGAAAAAAAGATGTTATAACCACGATTACACAATTGACCAATAGAAAGCAGGTTGAGCATTAAACTAGGTATATATAAACATCAGGAACAGATAAATGAGGTGTGAAAACATTACCAGTTTGACTAACTTGGAGACAGGACCCATTAGCAATTTGGATGTGTGGTAAAAAGTGGAACTATGTTTGAGCTAAAGAGAGAGGGATCAGTTATATGATTGGAAGCTCCAAAATCAATGAACCATGAGGAGTTACTTGATGTAACAGAGAAAGTAGCGACATAAGGGTTTGTACCATAATAAGAGAGAACATAGCCGATCATTTCCTGAACATCAGCCGTGGAATAGCTAGTGGGTGGTGAAGAGTCTGTGGCAGGAGCAATAATGGTAGTGGTACAGTGAGGCCTGCTCTGTTTCTGATGGCAAGACATCTGGATGGGGATGAGCTCAAACAATGACAGGGAAGATGAAATCTCAGACAGTGGTAGTGGCAATAGAAATCCCAAGCAGTATTAGATCTTAACTTGCAGGTGCAAGGTGTGACATAGTAAACGTCACAGTCAAGGTAGGGTCATGGCGTATAAAATGCCACAAGCAGCAATGGTGAAAATCACAAGCAATAGACCTCGACAAGACGGGTAATCCTAGGGGATCGAGCAATAGCATATATCAGAAGGGTGCGGGTGACGAGTGACGGGTGAGAGATGACAAAGGGTGGGTGATGGGTGATGGTTGAAGGGTGAAGGGTGAGAGGTGAGAGGTGAGAGGTGAGAGGTGACGATTGACGGGTGATGGGTAATAGGTGGCAGAGTTGATGGGTGATGGTTAACTGGTGACGATTAATGGATGACAGGTGATGGTTGACGATTGACAAGTGGGCTGGGTTCAAGTGGGTGGTTTGGGTTGGTCTTGATTAAGGGGGGATGGGTGGGTTGGGTTCAAGTGGGTGTTTTGGGTTGGTCTTGATTAAGGGAGGGATTGGACTGGGTTTAAGGGGTAAAGCCTTAGGTTCAAGTGAGGGGTTGGGTTTGGTTAACAGGGTTGAGTTTTTTTTTGTGTTTTTTAACAGGGTTGAGTTTTTTTTTTGTTTTTTTTTTTGGGGGGGGGGGTGTGGGAGGTGGTGGAGAGGAGCTGGGTTTAAGGTTTAGAGTCAGAGGATTGCAAGAAGAGAAGAGGGTTCCATGGTAGCAGGGCTCACGAGGCGGTAATGGTACAGGGGTTGGCGAAAGAGTTGGGGGTGGGGGGGTCCTGCAAGTGCTTCTTGCACAAGGTTTGCCAAACTGGTTGAATCCTATGTAGTCTGTAATTGACGAAGAGAGAGATGGAGTGCTCAAAGACAATCACTTCACGAAATCGGTGGGATAAAAAGGGATGCTTTGCGCTTTCAAATTAAAGTGCATTAAGAGTGAAATTGCCGTTGGTGCTCATCCCCACCAATTGGCACTGGAATCGATGAGGATAAAACAAAAACAAATGAAAAGAACAACCCTCACAGGGAAGAGGGTGTGATGTGTGTGGGTTTTGCAGGAATGGTTTGCAAGCGTGCACAGTGGGGGGATTTTAGGGATAGCAGGGAGAGAGAGGGTAGGCAGGGTAGATTGCAGGCACATGAGGGGATTCAGGGGGTTTTGTGGAAGTGGGTGTGCAAGGGGGAGAGAGAGGGGCGGGAGGAGGAGGTTTGGGTGCATTCGGCCCTTTTACAATTTTGTTCTGAATAGTCAAACTTCTAGTAATTTTGCTTCAACTTAAAGTCATTTTAAATAGGGAAAATTACATGATTAGCCACTTTTGGGTTTTCCTTTACAAAATTACCCACCAAAAGTTTTGGTTAACAAAAATACCCAAAATTAGGTTTGTGTTTACAAAATTATCCACCCAAAATTTCAGTTAACAAAAATACCTAAAATCAAGTTTGGGTTTACAAAACTACCCAAAATAGTGAGTCTTCATCTTCCACATATAATCATGTATTTTTTTATTAATGAAACTTTGAGTGGGTAGTTTTGTAAACTCAAACTCAATATTGGGTATTTTTGTTTACTTAAACTTTAAGTGGGTAATTTTGTAAAGGAAAACCTAATTTTGGGTATTTTTATTATCTGAAACTTTTGGTGGGTAATTTTGTAAAGAGAAACCCAAAAGTGGATAATCATGTAATTTTCCCTTTTAAATATTGGGCTTTAGCGTATAGCATGCATACTGGAAATTTTAACCCTTTGTGTTTGCTCTGCTGACTGTCCAAAGAAGTGAAAAATACTTGGTAACATTCTATAGTTTCTTTCAAAGATAAAAGGTCATTCTGTTTTTTTTTTTTTTGCTGCATCATAATTTCATGAGAATCCTTTTCTCCTGGTAGTCATCTTGTTTTATGAATTGGTATTTTTCTGAGGCTCTTTCATGGAGAGTGATACCGGTTTAGTGAATTAAAAAATGCGTTTGCTTCTTCTCATGTCTTTCTTCGGTGATCAAACATCAACCAGGTGCAAGGTGGAAGACATCCTTCTTGAGATGGACCGAATTTTACGGCCAGAGGGGGCAGTTATATTCCGGGACGATGTAGATGTATTGAATAAGGTAAAGAAGGTAGCAAGTGGAATAAGATGGGACACCAAGATTTTCGATCATGAAGATGGACCACTTTTGCCAGAGAAGATACTGGTTGCAGTCAAACAGTATTGGGTCGGCAGTGACAGTGATGGTATATAATTATCAGGAATGAGCCATGCAATGGGGAAACCAGGGAAGCATGCTTGTTAGACTAGAGTTTATATTTAGAAAAAAAAAAGGAAAATTCTGAGTATAGGTTCAGGTGTTCTCTTCGCATATTTATACAACGAAAAAAATATATATATTCTCTTTCTCAGATTCATCTCATGCAGTGATATGTTTCTAAATTTTATTCTTATCATTGCGATGTGGACCGTTTATATGATCTGTAGTTTAAATCTATCATGTACAGCACAAAAATAATCCAATGAGATTTTTTCTCCTCTTTCCCCTCCAACCCCCCTTCCCCCCCTCCCCTCTCCCTTTTGAATTCAGGACTTTGACAATCAGGTTATAATTCTTGGATCAAGAAAAATCCTCTTTAGCATCGCAAATTTGCGTAACCAAGATCCAAGTCGCGGTTCGTGGACTCCTTGCATGATATCCAAAGGAAGGAATAGGACTTACCATTGCTGGTGGATTTTCAGTAGTTCTCTCTTGGACTAACAAAGCAAGGAGTAGACAGGCTATCTGTATGATAAAACTGTAATATTTTGCCAGACTAGCTCTTGGGAAATGCCACAAACACTGAATAATGAAAATGGTCCATTTGCATCTGATATCACAGTGCTTTTGAGAGATTTTTCTTGTCTTCACTTTCTTTTTATACCAAGTTTGAAGGAGATTGAGAAGTGAGACTGAATGGAGAGCCTGCATTTGTGTCATACAATTATGACCCAAGCCCTGAATATATATATATATATATATATATACACACACACACTTAGTCTAAGCTCAATCAAGTAATTTATAAGGATGTGACATATTATCAATATTTTAGTTTGTGTTGTTAAAGAAGCTTCTCTGCATGGATCAACCATTTTCTGCTGTGGTTAGTGTACCCTCCTTTGTCTAGAATCATATGTATTAATAAGAATGAAAATGCAATCATATGTATTAATAAGAATGAAAATGCTTACCAAAAAGGGGGGGAAAAAAAATGAAAATAAAATACAAAGCTGAAATTCCCAGAATTTCAAAAACAGAAACTAAATAGTACTCGAGACCAATCCCCACCTTTGACATTGTCATCAACAGGGAGAAATCAAGAGACAGGCAGAAAAAAGACTAACTAAAGCCTTAAGATGGCAACACGAGGGCAGCCTTCTTCTAACTCATCCCGTAATGCAGTCTACACATACCATTTGCTTGAAGGCTCTCAAGAATAGAGTGATGCCACACAGACAATGGATAAGAACTTTTGAATTTTGCAGCTGATTTCGCGAGTCGATCTGCAAGGGATAGGTTCACCCTTTTCTAAAACCTTTGTTCTGCAACTTGATGAACCTTCTTTTGGTTGAGACTAACAAGATTATTAGCTCTAGAAGGTTATTTTGGTTACATGTCCAGGAAAATTTCAAGGCCAACCAAGCCACCAAATTGCTGATTCTTACCGGGCTTCTATAAATAACACAATAAGAGAGCCGTTGCTCATTTTTCAATTTATCTTTTGCATTTGCATGATTTACAAAACTGCTCATACAAAGCTAGTGTACAGCGTACATTTGTCTTTTTCAGACCCCTATAGTATTAAAAGCCTTGAGTACTGGGTTGATCTTTTTTTACAAAACTGTTCATATGTCATACCAAATTCCCCTTCAACTTATTTGTTTCAATGGAAAATATTTGCCGAAAGCTCGATTTCCATTTATGTGAGTAGGTTTTATGCCTTTCGCAATAAAATAAATAAAAAAACAAAAAATAGGAATGAGAGAATTTAGGAATGGGTGAATGGGGAAAAGATTCCATCCATACAATGGAGTTGGAGTCTTGACACTAATATTATTGGAAAACAACATACAAAATAATAATGTAAGTATTTTTCCAAAATTTTTAGCTTATTTTCAGTAAAATAATTTCAACCAATATACTTTCCTTGAGCATTCAAACAATTCCTGTAAAATATTTTCTGTTAGATATACCAGATTTTCACATATGTAAGGGTGTGAAAAGGGTCCCAGAACCAAAAATTGGAACAAAAAAAAAAAAAATGACTTTTTACAGATGAACCAAACCTCAAATGGTTCAGTTGCGGTTTGACAAATAAGATTCTATTTGGTTCGGTTAAGAACTGGAAAACCAGCGGTTAAAACAAGTTGCAAAAATGAATTACCAAATAAAATTGGAACTGAATAAACTGAACCTAAACCAAACCCTAAACATTGGTTGGATAAATCACCAATCCAAAACTGTTAAACCCTAACTCATTTCGATCTTATGATTTTCAATAAAAATCAAATTAACATAGTCACATAAGGAAAGATTATTATTATTTGAATAGGAGCAGGAGCGACTTTTCACACCACCTAAAAATAAGGCATCATGTTTAGATATAGAAAACGTAGACGGATAACATTCTTTCTCCCTATTGAAAACATATATCAGCTTTGTAATTTTCCACTCATCCACCAGTCATAGAAAGTCAGCAACTACAATATAAGCCACAACCTGGATGATAAAAGGTAATTAACCTAACCCCGTTATTTATGTGGCGTTTACAACCAATTAGACCAAAACTATGAGCTAGGTTGCAGCAAGTGGGGCACCACACCCAATTTTTAGGACTTAATATTAAATAATATTTAAATCTGTATATAAACCTTCTTAATTCTGCAAGTTAAGAATCTGTATAGTTAGGGCTGACCATTACTGGTGTGGTACAAACATTTTATTGAAAAAAAAAGCAAAAGATGCAACTATAAGTTTAATTTATACATTTTTTTTTAATTATTATTTAATATAAAACTTATATAGACAGCCAGAAGGAAAGGGGCATACTTGGTTCAACGGTAAGGTATGAATGTTTGTGATCTGGTGGTTAAGTGGTTGAAACAGCCTCTCGACATTTTCGGAATAAACTGCATAGTTTTTGCCTCTCTCCGACCTTCGCACAAGTAGCTGGAAGGGAAAAAAAGTGCTAGAGCCTTCTTTAATTGAGATGAAAGGAATGTGAGGTTAGTGTACCTGCATTAGTCATCCATATAAAGAGACTGTCTTTAACCAAAAAAGAAATTATGTTTTTGAGGACAAGATGAATTGTTGATATGACATGAATTCTTTCACAATTGAAAGTCTGGGGATACAGATCTAAAGGAAGATAGCATGACACCTTCTTGTGGACCTTCCACCATCACTATAGAAAGGAAAGAAAGGATAAGTATCATAACATTATCAACTTTTGATTTTGATAAATATATCTATACAAAATTGATTGCTCAAGTTTTTTTTCTTTTAGAGATTACAGATTGCTCATTTGATATACCTTACTATATTTTTGTGGGTAGGTGAAAACCATTAGTCTTTAGGACCCTTATCCCCATTTTTTCAAAGAATGGATAAACAACATTATTGCAGCTAATAAAACAAGTTTGATCACTTATAGATGATGATATAGACTGCCCAGTTGACAAACTAACCTTTCTTTGTTTTTGTGGACAGGTGAAAGCGCCTCTAGTACCTTTATCCAATATTTCGAAAAAATGGTTAAGCCACATTATTCTAGTTTAATTAAGTGAAAAAGTGAAAGAGAAAAGAGCTCTGCCACGCATGGCTTTACACCCAGACATAGGCGGGCAAAAAAAGACCGTGCTACCCCCTGCGGTCCCCCATTGTCTGTGCACTGACACAATATCTACGAAGCAGATAAGATTCTCTTGTCCAAAGACAATTTGGTTGCTACATTGACTAGTGTTATCCTTAATTAAAAGGATAATTGATTGAATCCTATCAAGAGAAATGCATGCATATCCATCAATTCAAAGTTGAAAGATTGGAAGTTGGATTGATCAACTTCAGATATTTGTTGCCTTTCGTGCACGTCTATGTGATGTTTACACTGATGATCAATACATTAATGAACCTGCATGTGACCTCTTTTCTATTTCTAGTGAAACTGAGTCATTGAAAGGAGTCTTCCATGTATATCAAGTTGAGAGAGAGAGAGAGAGAGAGAGATGCCAAATCCGTGTACAAAAGAAGTGGTTTGAAAAGCTGTTCCCATATGATAAGAAAAAGAAGAAAAAGAAGAAAAAATTGTAGGGTGCATAATCAATGGTTGAAAGTTTAGGGACATGGTGGTAAGGAACTGTGGGGCTGCAACTAATTGAGTGTTAGCTTGTGGAGTCAATTACGTTTGTTGTTTCCATAAATGTGATGGGCCATTTGAGTTGCTCTCTCTCTCTCTCTCTCTCTCTAGTTGAGGACTATGATCATACAGGCTAGAAAGAAAATAAAGTTCATCTCGACAAGAAACCATTCATACTCTTTTTTTTTGGTAAAAAAATCATTCATACTCCAGCTTTAATATAACTAAGGGACCACCTGCATTATTTCATGAGATTGGTTATCAATGCATAACACAACATATGCACATACGTACAAGATAAATTTCAGGATTTATTACATAAAATTAGAATCAAAGTGGAAGAGGCATATAATGCATTAAGTTGGTATTGCACCACCACACCAATAATCCACAATGTTTTAGGCAAAGCTTAAGACTTGTCTTTTGGCTTTTTTTTTTTTTCCTTTGAATGCCTGGACATTAATCATGTATATAATTATTTTTTATTTTCTTTTTTAGAAGTACATCTTTATTTTTTAATATATTCGCTTTCTAATTTTTAGAAGAAAAATAAAATTATAACATGTACAAAGATACAAGGATTTAAAACTTGGACCGGCAAGTAACATTAACCTCCACCGATTCCAGAGTTGGATAGAATGGAGGAATCATGCAGATTTGGTAGGAGTCAAGAAAATAGAATGAGAAAGAAGAGGCGTAGATTTTCACAGATGTTTGAGTTTTAGATTTTTTTTTTCGAAGAATTAAGTTTCGTTGATCTTATGCACTTTTATTGACTTTAAAAAATAAATAAATAAGTGGAAAATGGACAAAAGGGAAGATCTTTGTGCATTCATTGTGGATCCCAAATGCCCTCAAATTCACGGTTAATAGGAATTGAGGACAATTGATAACAAAGTCTATTTATTCCGATCCAATTATCATATCATGGGGAAGCAGTAGGTGCATGCAGAAGATGCACCCATGGGGATCAGTGTTCTCCCATAACAATTAATTCTGAAAAAGGGGTGAAAGGATATTTTTTATGAGTCACAGTCTACATAAGGGTTTAGGACTCATAAATATCTCAACCTTTTATGAGAGAAAATGAATCAATGGATAAGTATTAATTAGGTTACGAACTAAGAGTACTATCAATGAAACATGAGTTTGATAATCAATTGGAGTCATGCACTCAATTACTATAGTGGCACTACTTGTTCAACAGGTAAAATAAACGCAATGGGTGGTGGCAACTAGGGCATATGTATAGCAATGCGCTCCTCAAAAGTGAAATTGTGTGGCTGAGTCATTTGAACACGCATACCATCCTCAAGGAAAATTGTTTTGTTGGTCTCAATTACTACTCTCTTAGGCACTGTTTGATAATGTTTCTGTTATTTCTATGTCTAGAAACAACAGAAACGTCTTTTCACGTTTTTGGAAACAAAAATGGATTTTTTGGTGTTTAATAAACCTGTTTTTTGAAACTTTTTTGCAGACATAATGCCACTAAAAAACCTTATAGTATAATCGGATGCCCAAAAGCGAGAGAGGGTTCGATTGTCTCTTTTAGATTTAAATAGTTGAAAGATTTATCGGACACAACAGCCCATTTTTTTTTCTCTCAAATTTATTTCTAGAAACGACGAAACAAGTCAGATTTGATTCATCAAAGTCGTTTTTATTTTCTTTCATACTTAAGATCTATATTGGCTTTGAAAGTCTTAAAAGTGTTTAGGGATTCTTATTACTCATGAATAAGGTAAATGTATCAATAGAGGGAATAATCATCAACAAATTTAACGTAATAATGATATCTTAAAAGAAATTCGAACTCGAGACCCCTTGGTGATAGAGGTGCCAGCATATGTTTGCATATATTACCCCTAGAACTTATTTATTTTGAATTGAACTCTTCTTCCTAGTTCTAGTGAGATTTTCTTTTACACAATCAACACAAGTTCCAAAGGGAATGAAATTCAACTAATAAAGGACACCATATATCTTTAATTAATATTTCTATTCTCTCTTTAAAAATATGTCCGAAACGTTTGTGTGATAATAAAAAAGAACTCTCATCTAATTTCACACATTTAGAACTAGTGGTAACATTCATGACAAAGAAATTGCAAATAGGTAAAGCAAGATTGGTGGCCAAATTAAGATTATATAAACCATCAGACAAAGTAGCTGAACCAACCATACGTGAACCAAAATAGCAAACCATCCTTCTATAAGCAATAGTAAAAATATAACCACCCTTTTAATATGTAATCTTCGAGAAAAATAAATCTAAAAGGCAGCATGGCCTTTGTGCCAAGACACAAGGGTGAATGATCGCCACTTCCCCATGAAAGGTGCCACCATTGTTGATGCTTTTGTTGGTACTCCCATTAACGGACGTGCTGACAAAGGCCATGCCTTTTAAGGAACCCTCTCCCATAATCTTATGGTCCATATGCAACATGGCAGCAAAACCCCTTCCCCTTTTGTTTCACGTGTCCTCCGGTTTTGAACTAACTATATATGATCCAGACAATTAGACTTGTATCGAGGGCATAGTTTTAAAAGTTGGATAGGATTGATTGAAATCGCCTAGATCAAATTGGTATTAATCTCAGCCTATCGTGAGTCTTGATCGATTTGAAGTCGATCCAATGGTATGATATAAGGGTAAAAAAAAACCCAAAAAAAAATCTATTTAAAAAAAAAAAGAGGTAAATTCATTTGATCCAATCCAATCTTGAACGATCTGATACCAATCTGAATCAATACCAGTCTCAAAACTCTCAACCGATCCCAAGCATGGATTTAGGGGGTATTAGTACTAGTATTGATGGATCGGATTGGATCAACTTGAGTATTGGTCAGTTTTGCCCTCAATGTTTTAAAAAATATATTTTTTTACTATTTTACCCCTAAAATGATATGGGTAATTGATTCGGATTGGTCAAGGATTGGAGATCAGTCTCAACTTATAATGATATGATATGGCCGATACGATACCAATATTTGAAATCATGATCCCGAGTTTTAAAACCTTGACTGAGGGTAAGTCCATCATTTAAACACCGATGATTGATGATTGGTGATTGATGATTGGATCATGTGATACCTTAACAATGTAAATCTTGTGACCCCGCACGTGATCTAACCTACCCTTTGGTGGTGACAACTCACCCGAGACACACGTGACTTTTATTATAATTTCGTCCTACCCGAGTAGTCCGTACACATATCATCTTAATTAGTTTCATATTTAAGCACTCGATCCAATTGATTAAATGCTTAACTACCAACTACCAAATCCCCATTCTATTATTAAATTAGAATTGGAATAACCGAATGTTAATCCTTCGTTAATTAATCCTCTTTGTTGTTTAAGGAAGAAACCTTAAATTACCTAAAAACCCCTTTCAATTAAAAACATCTGACATTACAATTGCAATTTTAGGAAGCCCAATCCAAATTATATGGGCTCAGTTAAATATATCTGTCAAGCTTGGAGGCCCACAAAATTAAAAACGTGCAAAAGGCTGATTGGACTAGTCCAAGCCCAGTCCAATTCCGGTCGTGCTTGGAAAGCACTTGTCACATCCATACTTTTCCTGTGTGTTAAGCTTAGCAAAGGGCTTCCAACAAGGATTTTAAACTCGGAATCGGACATCAATTCGGTCCTTGTCGATCCTGATTCGATTTGGGTTCAAAGATGTTGCCTTACCTTCCCACTAGGGGTGTAAGTTTGGCTCTCACGACTATAGCCCACCATAAGCTTAAACAGGGTCTGAGCTAAGATTTCTGACTCTAAGGGTAGGTTAGGGTTGAAAAACATGAACTCGGATAGGATGATAGTATTATCATCCTATCTTTTATTCTGAATAATGAAATTTAGGTTGTTGATTTTTATTCCCAATTTATACAGAAGGTTCTAACTTCATCCAATACGAAATTCCATAATTGCTTCCAATATTCGATATACTTCTCCGATGTGACCTTGACCAAAATTAGGGCAAATCTGGCCCAACCCTGCCCAATCAATGTCAATTAGGGCCAAGTTGGGTTGGCCTTAATTTGAGTTCTGGGAACTAAAACTAGGTTGAGGTTTTAAAAAACTTGACCCAATCCTGCCCGATTTTACCCCTACTTTCCACCATACAAGTTGGTAGAAGTCTCAAATAGGTTGTTGTGACCAACTTCAATGATAGTGAGTGATGTTTCCTCAAAGCCCATCGTAATATGGTAACAATCTTAGATGATTCACCAAACTATTTTGGTCTATCTTTTGTTCAAGAACTAAAATTGGGTTGTCCAGTCTGGTCTGATCGGTTTGGTTTTGGTGGGCAAATGGAAAACATCCAACCAGAAACTAAGCATTTGGAACAATTCCCAAATTGGATAAGCATTAAATTTTTTTCTTGAACAGGTGAACCATTTGGGTGAACCAATGTATTTAATTGCTAACCAAAGAAAGTAATAATACTGTTTTTGGTGAAATTAAAAACAAAAATTTGCTTCCAATAGATAACCGTTGGAAAGGTGAATTATTTTAAAGAAAGGCAATTGAATTTGGATCGTTTAGGATTTGAGGATGTCATATGTCATAATAAGAATTTGGAAAGGTAGTTTGGTAATTTAAGAATCTTGAAAGGATCTAATATTTTTGACCTTTTTGGAAGGAGAGAGAGGAGCCTTTGGCTTTGCATATTCTGTGGTTCTAAAAAAATGTACCTTCACATCGACCAGAAACCACACTGCTACCACTGTCCTACGTACTATTTACGATTGAAGAAGACTGACATAATCATAGAAAAAAAGCCCTTTTTCCTCTTTCCTTCCCAAGCCATAGCTATTAGGTCATGAATACTGCTAGTGGGTCTTCTATGATTTAGCTTTAACCAGGTTTTTAATGGTTATCTTGAGCTTGATGGGTCATTAATGGTTCTTCAACTCTTTTGAGGTTTTCACTCTCACTAAGTTATTCAGCTATGCTTCCTTTATTTATTTATTCTTTTTTGAGTTGTATTTTAGCACATAATTTCAGGTTTTTTTTTTTAATTGGGGTTTTCATCTTTGTCAGTTCCTCTTTTTTTGTCTCGAGATCTTAAATGGTTTCCTCCAAATTATTGGTATCTAAAAATGTAATTTGTTATAGGATTTCTGGATTTCTTTCTAGCTCTTCTTCTTCTTTTAAGGGGTTCTGCATATGTATCCTGCAGAACCAAGAAGCATGAATCATTGACTGAATGGGTTTGTTTCTGATTTATTGGTTCTTCTAGCTTTGATGGGATCTTGATTTTATGATCTGGGTCTTGTAGTATTAGAACAGTTTATTGACAAGTGGTGATCTTCCAAACTCCTGGATGGCCTGAAAGGATGCCAAGTGAACTATGGTTTGCACAGCTGATGATTTAGAGGGCTGGAAGGATTTTCCTAAAGGCCTCAGGGTTCTTCTACTTGACCAAGACAGTGACTCAGCTGCTGAGATAAAATCCAGACTTGAAGAAATGGACTATATTGGTTAGTGACTTTCCAAATTCCCCTTTTGTTTCATAGCTTTTAATGAAACAATTTTTATTGCCCAAGTTTTAAACTTGGAATCTCTCCCTCTTCTTTCTCCTGTCTCACCTGACTTTTCTGGCCATGGTTTGTCTGATTTCATTTCTTAATGGTGGCATCAATATATCCTGTTTGCAGTTTTCACATTCTGTAATGAGAGTGAAGCATTGAAAGCAATTTCAAACAGAACTGAGTGCTTCCATGTTGCCATAGTTGAGGTAAGGAGATTTAATTTCAAACAAAACTGCAACTTTTTGTCTCTTGCTTGATTAAATACATAATCACATTAAGTTGCTTGAAATGCATCTGTAGGTACAGGTCAGCAGAGGCAATAGCAATGGGTGTTTCAGGTTTCTTGAGATTGCCAAGGACATACCCACCATCAGTAAGTGTGTTCACCTTTATAGCCAGTTTTAGAGTTTGTACCATTTTATTATCTTCAGAACTTAAGCATGCTAATATGATGTATGAAATTTTTTGTTGCAGTGACATCAAATGTCCATTGCTTAAGCACCATGATGAAGTGTATTGCAGTAAGTTTACTAATCTGTCCTCACACTGTTTATAGATTCATTTACAAGTGCATGCAAATGGTGCCTTTTCTCATTTATTTCTTGAATTTGCACAAAAATGAAAGCATGGTGCAGCAGAATTCCTTCAGAAACCACTATCTGAAGACAAATTAAAGAACATTTGGCAACATGTGGCTCATAAGGTGTGATTTAACTACTGAATCTTTTATTTCTTTGGGTTTTGGTAGTTTCAGAGACTACTGTTGTGGAAATATAATTTAGTTGTTCTGCTATGACCTGAAAGTGGGAAATTTTCTGAGACTATTAGTCCTGAACAGGCCTTCAATGCAGGGGGAACAGGCGTCTCCAAATCGCTGAATCCCACCAAAGATTCCACAGTTTCCAGGCTTCAGATCCAAGTTGAAACAATGAAACCGGAGAATGAAAATCTGTTGGAAGCAGAAGGTGAAGCCGAAGCCCACAAGCATGAACATGAGCAGTCTTCAGCTAGTGATAGGTTCCCAGCACCTTCAACCCCACAATTGAAACAAGGGGGAAAATTTTTGGATGATGGTGACTGTCAATACCAACCTAACTGCTCAATGGAGAAAGAATCTGGGGATCAAGAATTGGATTCGAAATCTGTTGACATTACTTGCAGCAATCCAGCTGAGGAGACTACTAGTAAAGTGGATCTAGTACCAAGGCCCAAAGGTGCTGGGGTAAAAGAGGAGGATGACTCATATGATGGTTCTCAAACTGAAAGCAATATATCTTCTCTTCGAAATGATAAAGACAGGATAGAGGATCCTGGAGTTGAGGATGTAAGCCCAAAGAAGAAAACTATCCTTCCCTCTTTTTGTGGGAACAGAGTAAACAAGAAGAAGGCAAAGGTAGTTTAGTTTAATTCCTAATGAAGACTAAACTGGATATATGAATTTTGTGTCTTAAAGATTATATGGCCAGTCTAATGTTGGTTTTAGGCAACTGACCAAATCTTACAAAAATCATAAAAATGGTATAGTCAGGAAGCTTTCAGGCCTATGGTCATGGAAGTTCTGAATTCAGTAGGACAGAGCATTGTTTTACTTTACTATCCGCCAGTTTTCTGATTATGTCTTCCTATTGTGGCCTTGAATGGATTTGAAAAAAAATATTTTTCATAAATTTTGTATGAATTTATTGGTGTTTTCAGGTCGACTGGACGCCTGAACTGCACAAACGTTTTGTGCAGGCAGTTGAGCAACTGGGGGTCGACCAGGCCATCCCTTCTCGAATTCTAGACTTAATGAAGGTCGAGGGTTTGACAAGACATAATGTGGCAAGTCACCTCCAGGTTAGTATAGGAATCTGCTTAATATTATCTTAGGATTAGGGAAAATTATTCAAGAAGAGAAAACAGGTATCAGCCCCTTTACTTGGATGCTTAAACTTTCTGGTTGAAACCCACATTAGACCAGAAACATTCAACACCTCAAAACAGTTTTCCTGAGAAATGCTTGCTTGTGAGAAGCAGGTTTCTGGGGAAACTATGTCTATAACCACATTAGAATAGGGATAAAAACAAAGTGGAGTATCAGCCACCTTTTAAGAATTGACCTTTAAGCAGACCAAGATATATTCAATATTTTAGAGTGTTTTTTTTTTTTTTTTCATTTGAAAGTGTAAAATGGTTGAACTTCCCTCATTTGGGTTTGAGGATGATAGCTATAAGTCATGAAATCTCTCTCCCTTTGTGTGCAAAACTCCTTTGTTCTTTCTCAAACTGTCCATTGTTGACCCATGTAGAATCTCTACCTTAAACAGCTAAGAGATGATATGATTAACACTGAACAGTTGGGCAGAGAGAGTCTTGACATCTGGGGTGTAAGATAACTGAGATTAACAAGGAACTGATGTAGGACATCAGGAAGTGGACTCAACAATTGAAGAATGTAGTAACCTCATTGAGTGGCTCATGGTGCTGTTATTGTTGTTTGTCTTGCAGAAGTATCGAATGCATCGAAGACACATCATGCCAAAGGAAGACGACCGGAGATGGCATCATCCAAGGGATACCTTACAGAGGGTTTATGCACAAAAACCTGTCATGGCCTTCCCTCCATACCATTCTAATCATGGTTTCTCTACCAACCAAATTTACCCTGTATGGGGTCATCCTCCTAGCATCCAAATGTGTGGTGGTCATCCAGGCTTCCCCTCATGGCAGCTTCCAGAGAACTGGCCTTGGAAGACTTATCCTGGGGTAATGTTGGAGTTTTACTGCCAACTTAAGTTAGAGGATCAATATTGTCATCATAGTTACTATATGTTGCATTTTGATGTTTCAGATGCATGCTGATGCATGGGGATGCCCTGTGATGCCCACACCACAAGTTCCATTATGCTCCCCCTTTCCCCAAGTGAGTATCCTGATATTGATAAAACTAATTCATGCTATGTTACTTCTTCAAACCTTGTAATGTTGAGCAATTTTTGTGTTTGGATTGGGTGCAGAATCCCCCAGCAGGATTTCACAGTTCAGACAGAGTCTTCTTTGAGCTGAATCCGGTAAATCCAATTCCTTTGGCTACATTTGTGCTTTATCATACATTTTTTTTTAGATGGGGTTACATTATAGAAGACGGATGGGGAAGATAACAGCCAGGATACTCAAACTCAATACCTCTTGGTCAGTGTAGGCTTTACGCACCACAACCTCACCAACTACGCGAGGGAGTTGTTTTAAGTTTGAAAATATCACTTCTCTTTTCTTTAATTTCGCTTGCAACCAAACAGAGCTTTCATGGGCAGGGAAAGTATCTAATGGTGGTGTATCAGTAATTATGTTGACCCATCCATGTATGTTTACATAAATACCCCTGGATACATTTTTCTGTCAATTTCATCATGAATGCATTACTTCCTTTGATATTAAAGGATGGAGAAGTAGTAGGATTATGCAAATGAAAAACCCATCTTCCCCCCCCCCCCCCCCCACAACCCACCCACCCACCCACCCACCCAAATCTATATAGAGGTGACATGGATAATGACAGAAATACCCATGGGTTTGCACTAGAATGACATTACTTTTTTTTTTTTGGGTGATGGGAACAGGCAGAGGAGGAGGAGGAGGAGATAGATAGGGTGGTGAAAGAGGCAATAAGCAAACCATGGCTGCCGCTGCCATTGGGACTGAAGTCACCCTCCACAGAAAGTGTACTCTCTGAGCTCCACAGGCAAGGCATCTCCACCATACCTCCCTCCCCACAGCAACCAAAGCCACAATGAAATGAAAGGATGAAAAAGGTAAGGAAAAAGAAGAGGAGAGAAGCATGCACAACCAAAGCCGAAAGGTTTCATATGTTTCTTTCTTATTTTCTGAAGAACTTCAAAAGCAGCACAAGAGAGGAATATCTCTCTGTGACCTTATCTAGAATCTGAAGGTGATGGTGGGGCCTACTACTTTCTGAGCTCTGGATTCCAGACGACTAATCACTAGAATCAAGAATGGATTGGATCATCCTTTGCTGACGTCACTCTAGATCTATCACTGGCATCAATCTGACGTCTCCATTACGAGGGTGGGATCCACACCCCAATGGAATTTTCCTCTTTGGACCTTTTTTTTTTTTCCTTCCGATGGAATATTCCAGTATGTATTTCTGCGAACAAGATTTTTTTTTTTTTTTTTAATGAAGACCATAAAACTGTTTGCTGCTGTAGTAGTGGTAGCTCTGATGGCGTACGCTATAGGGACCTTCTCTGCTCTGAATGATAAAGGTTTTTTTTTGCCCTTTTTGGTTGATTGGAAATGTGTGTTTCCATAAAACTTCGTTTGACGAATAAATCAATGAGGTTGATAGCCTAGTGGTGAAAATACCTTCAATCCATCACCGTTCAAGTCGGTTGATTGTGGGTTCAAGTCTTGGCATGTCCATTATCATCCTAGGGGCTATTATCATCTTAGGGGCTATGATCACTAATTTGACAAATAAAAAGGTGGAAAACTTTTGAGGAGCAGAGAGATATACCCAACCTTGGAAAGATAATGAAATATATAATTTTTAATAATGGGGGGAGGGGAGGGGAGGGGAGGGATATATACATAACTCAACTTTTCCACGAATAGAGTCAATAGCAGACAAAAATAGTTGCATTTAATGAACTTGTTTGATTAGTTTCTCACCTTATTTATCTAACCACTCATATTTATGGTTGTTTATGAGAAAAAAGTCCAAGTTTTCTTTTTACCCTTTCGATGTTTCTCTGTCAAACAAACAGAACCAATGGAAGGCACTTGCGGAAAAAAAACAGGGAAAAGAAGAGACTATATAGTGTTGGGAGTTCTGTGTATAGTTTAGGGGTGTAAATTTGGCCCGGCCTGGGTTGAGCTTTGTAGCCCTTAGAATGGGCCAGGGTTGAGATTTTTTCGGATGAAGGCCTGGCCAGGGATTAAGTCTTGGGCTGAGCTAGGCTTGACCCAACTCGACAATATATTGTATACATATGACTAAATTATAATATATTATCAACTCACTCCGCACTCACATTCTTTGTATTTAATCACTAATATTCACCACTCCGCATTCACATTCTTTGTTTAATTTGTATCTTGGAGGTGCTGTTTTTGCTATTTTTTGGTAGAGATATGAACGTTCAGTTGGTAGTGTGTGTAGCGGAAGCCAGGGTCAATTAGGGCTAGCTTGGCTCTGAAATGGCAAAAATTAAGGCTTGATTACATCAATCAGGGCCAATCCGGCCCAACTTAGCCTAATCAGGGTCAGTCAGAGCCAAGTTGGTTGGGCTGGGCCTCGGTTGAGATATCTCACCCCGAATTGGGATTCGGTTGGGCCTGGGCTGAGTTAAAAGACTTAAGATTGGGCCGGGTTTTAAAAAACCCAGTTCATTCCGACCCATTGACACCCCCTACGTATCGTCCTACATTGGTTGTCTAGGACTTTTGATGTGTCTTAATGTATGCTTCGGCCTTACCTCTATCTAATGCCTTAGGTTTTGTGTTGGATTCTCAAATGGTATTTCGTGGGTTTTTAATAAATTGGGATTGCAACATTGACCAGGAATCACTACCTTAGGTTCATCTCTTGCTTTTTGTTTCCTGGACTGACCCTAGTGCATTATTCCTAGCACTGCACTTTTATATTTGCCTAGATTTGGTCCAAAATCCAAATGCAATCCAAAAGGAAGCTTCATAGGCAACCCTAAACCTCTACCATGAATTGTAAATGGAATAGAAGACTTAAATCCAAGGAAGACTCACAAACTGTACAATTACAACCTATTGCAAGCCCACAAAAGATCAACTGCTATACCTACCTATGCAAAATTGTTTTAGACCTAAAATAATAATAAGTGAAGTGGGAAGGAATGATATGCATAGTCTCAACCTTGTCCCAAGTATAACTTTGGATAGAATCTATTTGAGGGCTAGAATCTATGTGGCCGATCCTATTTAGCTGAGCTTCTCCTGTCTTGTTGGCTGTGTCTCTTTCCTCTTACTCGGGTTTTTTTTTTTTTGGTGTTCAAATCTTTATAGCCGACCCCATTAAATTGGGATAAAGCTTAGTTTGTTGTCATTGTTGTAGTTGTAGAATAGTTTCTGAGAGCACCTGGAATTGGGAACCAGATTGTTTGGGCTACAGCTCTGTGGACAAGGATGGGCCTGCTATACATGGATTCTCAATGAAGAGTTCCTCCTTTGATGTATCACAAGCTATCCCTGTTGGGCTAATGGCCCATTATGTGAATTCTATATTTTGAACTAAGTCCCCAGCTGTCTCAGATCTATGCTAAAACCAGGTGTGGAAGCAGGGGTTGGTCTTTAGGACCACTTATGGATAACTCAACCTGTCATTGAAGGACCAGCCATGAATGAAACATACATGGAAGAACACATGGCACTATACCACTAGACCTGGGACCTCATTATTACACAATCTAGTACAAGTTAACTAGAAGACAACCCTGTTTAATACCCTTGAATTGACATATGGCACCTGTATCAAGTAGCAAGAAACAACAAATTAAGGGCATTGTTGAAATTGTTTTGTTTAATTAGTGGCTTGACTTTGGGATGCTCCCATATTACAATTGTCTTTGTTATGATGATTAATACCTTAATTAATGGGTTTAGTTGAGATGTCCTCTCAGTCTTCAAACTCAAGACATGTGAAGCACAGTATACATCTACCAGAAAAAAAAAACACACACACACACAGAGGATACAAGAAAGCACATAACAGACCTTCAAAAGGGAACAGGGTATTTATTTTATTTTTTGATAATTTGATTACAAAAAAGTGTAACTTTTCAGATGTAATTGAAGGTGAAGAAGGAAAATTTTGTGAGACTTTACATTGTAAACGGGCCAATTATTCGGGTCATTCTATCATTGTTGTGGACCTTCACTTTCATTGCATCAATGTGGATTGCCTCGCACTTGTTTTGATTAAAGTGGTGAACAAAGATTTCTAGAGATCAATATAAAAAGGTTTTCAAAAGGTTGAAAATTATTTAATGTAATATTTAAGTGAAATGACATTACTTATCCTCTACTCTAAATTTAAAAAATAAAAAATAAAAAATAAAAAAAATTCTTGTTGAAAAAGAAATATGTTATCTTAAAAGGACAAAAAACTAAGATTACAACTTCTTAATTCACCATTTTGGTTGCTATAATATTTTCTTAAAATAAATATACAAATAAATAAAAAGAAAAGAACCCTAATTCTTTGTAGGTTGATATTCTTAAGCACTATTTCTTTAGTTTTTGTACCATCTATTTTCAGAAAGAGAATGACAATCCGAAGCCAAACTCTAGGTTAGGTCCAGCATCCTCAGCTATAAGTGTCATGTGGTTGTTCAATTAGCACCCTAAGTTAGTTTAAAAAATATCCATAATATCAACCTACAAAAATATCTAGTCATGGGTTAAATTTCACTTATTTAATTATTAGAAAAACGATTTTGACACACCCATGGTACAAACATTCTTATGCATCCATTTAAGTATTGCCACATGGATGGATGATGTGTTTATTCTGAGAATTATATAGAGTGGTGAATTCATGATATGTCAGATATCAAATCCTAACTTGATCAAATACCTTTCTATTTATCTATTAACATGTATCCTCGTTTATGTCTCTTAATGCTTAGAAAAGTCTTTAGAAAAGGTTCTTCATCACGGGCATATAAGAATCAAAATGTCATTATTTATTTATTGTTTTGGGCCAGCCTTATGTGTGTATGTCTAGGAAAATTCAACATTTTCATTAAATTATAATTATTGTACTAAAGAGTACAGTACTAATAGGGATCAGACTAGTTTAAAAGCTTTAATTCACACCCTCAACCTAGTGACAACCCATTTGAATTTCTTAAATTGTTAGGACATATGGATCCAAAATTTAACTTAATTAATACAATTACGGCTATTGGTTAATCATCCAAGCCTACAAAACTAGTAGTGGTCATGCCATTTTGACCACAATAGGATGCCTCAAAAAGAGCCAACTTCACTATTAGTGCAATGGATTACTTCACTAATGAGCATTATAAATTTTCTAATAGCAATGAGACAAATATAATTAAGTGAGACTTTATTTCCTTTTACTAGAATAGCTATATTGTTCCATACTCTATAATGCAATGTCTGGTAGACCAACATTACTACTAAGACAAAAATGGTTTTCACACAACCCACTTCAAATCAAGCTATGGTTAGTTCAAGAGATCTATAGATTATTAAAGGAAAGCTTCCATGAAGGAAACAAAGGTGGAGCTTAAAGTACAGGCTTCCAAACCCTAAACTAGTTATTTAATCCAAGTGTACTGTGGAGCCAAAGAAATCCCAAGAACCAAATGCCATTGTTCTTCACTTAGTTGCAAGTTAGGTACACAGACTATGCTGTTCACTCCAAATAATGGAGCAGATTTAAAGTTGACAAGAATATAAAATGACTCTATCATCAATAAATGCCAAAAGAATAGCTCCCATTCTTATGTTCCAAGTTAAATGAACCAGCCAAGTTGAATCAGGTTGGAAGTCACCATAAGGTATTAAAACTGGATGGTCAATCCTTTAGGGGATGAAAGAAACCATCAAAACCACAAAAAGCCATAGAAAGAAAGCAAACCCTTTCATGGTAGTATAGAGAATCTATCAATCCATCGCTTTGAAGAATGCTGTCATCCACTAAGCCACAAAGAACATAATGACAATGAGACTCACAATGCATGATTGTGGACTACTCATGCAACTGTGTGTCTTCTTATGCAAAATTTTATTTTCCTAAAGTCAGATTATTTCTTACTTCATTCTGTCAAATCAAAATAATATTTGTGGAAAATCCTTTGGCTTGCAAAGACTATCTTATTTTCTGTTGTTATTAGTAAAATGGAGAAAAGTTATCATAAAGGGAGGTGAGATTATATTCTTATAAATGAATCTGAGGGACTGTTAATTTCTTGTTTTAAGTTTCTTCCTGGAAGTTTGTTTATGATTGTATCTATACTAAATTTGAGAAAGAGAATAGGTGTGCTGAGTCAGTAGTGAAACATGGTTTCATGTAATCCAATTGTTTGGTGGGCCCTTAGATTGGTACAGCTTTAATATTCTCCATTCATATGGAATATACTTTTGAAACATTATCAGACACTTTGTTTGACCCAATTCAACTTTTTTTAAGATTAATTTCTAATGATTTTTTTTTTTATTGAGAATAAAAATATATTTTTTAAATTACTTTTGTATATTTGAGATCAGTTCAAAATTAAACTAAATTATCTTTCATCTCACAAGTCCCCAATGGAAGTTTTGATTATGAATGGGAGGGAGGGAGGAAGGGGGGACTGTTTCTTTTAAGTCTCTGCCTGCAAGTTTGTCTATAAATGAAACTATATTCTACCTATTCCAAAGTTATATGTGTGCTAAGATTAAATGTATATTAAATTTGAATAAGATAATATAAGTTTTTAGTCAGCAGTGGCATGTGATTTCATATCAAAATCGTTTGCAGTGAGACGATGAGTTGTAGTGAGCATTCAACGGTTGGCATGCATGGCCGGGCCCTCCCAACCGTTGGATGCTCAACACACCTCACCGCTCACTGCAGACAATTTGAACTCCGTGGTTTCAGGTAGAGGGACCTTAAATTGGTGCATTTTTGTTGAAGTGCTCAATCTAGCTTAAGCTATCAGATGCATGGAGAGGCTTAATTGGTAAATGAAGGCATCTAGAATCCTAGATTTTTCTAATGTATGATTATCTCCACATTCTTTTTTACATGTTGCCCCTCTTTTAGATGGTAGTATACATTGCATATGTGGAATCACGACGCGACCATATTCAGATGTATTATTAATGTAGTGGGTATGAGACTCTACCATGTTGAAATATATCATCTAAAAGCTTAATTTATTGGGTGGATTGGTTAGGTCTCGTAATTTTTTCAATGTAGAATTATTTTCAATACTCCCCCTCACGTGTTTTCTTTTGTGTTCTCCAAGTAAACCCGGCAACGAATTAAGTATATTATCTCATCTCTGGACAATCATTCTTAAACGACAAAAAACATAAAGCAAACAATTGGGTCTCAGATCCACCTATGACATTGCCATCAATAAAATAAGAGAACTAATAAAACAACCAATTTCAAATCAAATAAATTAATGCCTTGGCTATCCAGTAAAACTTAAAACGACATGCTCAGCTTGCAAACAAGGGACTTGGCTGAATTATAAGTTATTTTTTCAGCAATTTGGAATAGTGGCACATGGGCTGGTGGTTGGTGCAGTAGCAGCTCCTTTATGATGGGTGATAATAATACTGCAAAGATGTATGGTGTTTTGGTTTCTTAATTTGGAGATTCCTTCCCCATTCACGGCAGAAAAGGAATATCACAAGTTCTGACTATATTATAACGCAAAAGGCTTTTTGTTGCATAAGGATGAGGTTTACGGTGCACCCCTTTCATCTCCATCCGACTGTTGTGTACGTGGTCGTGCACCATCTACTATCGTGCACAAAACTTCTTCCCATATTATAAACATATGTTTACAATCTAATTCATTAGTTTAGAAATTGGATCGGAATTGGTCGACCTCAAACTTATTTTTGTCCAATTAATTCCTGCAATCCTCTTTTGAATCGGCCATTAATATGTTTAGATTGTTTTTTTTTTTCCCACTAAATAATAGAAAATCAATGACATTTACCTATTGTGGCAAGACCAACAAGTATTTTGAATAAAAATCTATAAAAATCACAAAGTTGTAAAAGTCTTTACTTCTTCTTTTAGGCTATAATTTCTACGTGTAAATTTTGACAGCCTAGCCTTGAGATAATCTGTTGTTTCCTTCAATATTTCCTCATTGGAACAGCTACTTAGTTATATATATATATATATATATTTATTTATTTATTTATTTATTTTATAGCACGAGAAACAACCTCTCTATGAAAGGGGGGGTGTATGACCCTCTCTAGACCCCGCAATGGAAGGCCCAAAAAAAAAAACAAAAATAGATGAATTAAAATAAATCTTAGCAAAATTATTAGACAATAGGTAGAGTTAAAAACATAATTATCATTTCACTCATGAATCATTGAGAACTACAATCAATCATCAGGAAAACCAGTACTAAATATATAAACCCATTTAACTCACCGTCTATTTTGAGAGATTCTTATGAAAAAAAAAAGTCCGGTGCACAAGGCTCCCACATGTGCGAGAGGTTGGGGAAAGAGGTTCTTATGATCAATCAAATTTTGGACCAGTTTCCAAATTGGGCTTTGGTCTAGTGGCCTTTCAGTGCGAAGTCCATTATCATCTTCATCTATTTCATGGAAAGGTAATAAAATACGTAATTAATTTTACATATTGAATCTCTAATTATTAATGTTCCAAGTACATTGTATCAACAGCTCTTTAGAATAAAATTCAGAAAGAAATTATTGATCTGACCACACCACAAGATCTGTGATGATCATGCACTGTCTGTATTCTAACAATGGAATATCTAATAGATTGATCATGGATAACCATGTTATTAAGAACTCTCTCTCTGTCTCTCTCTCACAATCATATTCTTCTGATCCACAAAGATCATATGTATGATATATCAAAATCAAAGGACAAAGATCATCTAATCAGTCTCATGCGTATGATATCTGGAATATAAGGATCTCCTTTGTGGGACCCAAAGATAGATGCATGGGACCATTTCAATTTCAATCAAATGATCTATCATATTTATCATAGGATGGGGACCATCAGATAGTTTACTGTTTAACAAACATTACAAATCATCATCTGGGTTTTAGATTTTCCCAAAAAAAAAAAAAAATCTGGGTTTTAGATCCAGAAGTTCTTTTTTTTTTGCTAAACAGATCCCACAAGTTCTGAACAACCATGAATGAATGGCCTAACACACTCTCTCTCTCTCTCTCTCTCACTCTCTCTCTCTCTCTCTCTCTCTCTCTCTCTCTCTCTCTCTCTCTCTCTCTCTCTTTCTTTTTCTGACACCGACAGAGAATAGTGCGGAGAGCACTTTTACAACTAATCAAATCATCAGAGAGAAAATACAAAATGGCTCTGAACAACAATCCAAAAATTTCCGAGTCGTCAAAGAATTTTGATTAAATCATCATCACGTGAAATCCTATTCCCACACGCCTCTCCCCTCCCTTCTTTGCATCACTACTCCAACTTTTTCCTTTTGGGGTAGGAATCACTACTCCAACTCATGAACCGCTATAGCAAACAGTACCTTTTGGCCCATGTGTCTCTCTCTCTCTCTCTCTCTCTCTCTCTCTCTCTCTCTCTCATAAAACCTGATTTATGATACACTCTTGAGCAATAGACAATCATCATTCACTGGTGCTGCTTGTGGAAGGAGAAGGGACTTGGAATGAAATGGAGTACTGGAGCAACTTATTATTTCATGCAACCAAGTCTGGTTTAAACACTGCACCAAGTAAGCTCCTTTGACTGTTCTTAGCTATAATGGATATGTATATATGTTCATGGAAGCAAAAGATTAGAGAAACCGACTTCTTCTTAGAGTTCATTTATTATTTTGCAATTATATAGCTTAAAGAAGATGTACACTCACCCACACCAGTTGTTTCTTTGGGGGAAGGTGGGAGAAGAAATATGAACTATTGGCACAAAGTGTTCATTATGTTTAACTTCTTGAGGTGATTTCTATTATATGGGCTGTACATGCTATGAAGATCTCCTTTAGATATATATACTTGCAGAACTGTTAACTCTATACATGCTATGCAACTTTTTGCTGACTTTGCTTCCTTCAGTAACTAGAAGTTTTTATTAGTCTTGTAAAATGCAATATGATAATCTCCATGAACATTGATGCATATCGTGAGTAAATCTGAGGCGGTAATGTTTTGGAAGGTTAATTACATCCTAAAAGAAAGGGAGCAACCCAGTGCACGAGGCTCCTGCTACTGCAGGGTCTAGGGGCATATGTATGCAGCCTTACCCCTGCTTCGCTAAAGAGGTTGTTTTCAAGTTTTGAACCTGTGACCATGGTTTAAAGTATCTCCGATACCGATACGATACCCTTAGATACATATCTTAAATTTAGCTGACCAATACGATACACACTGATACAATGTATGAAAATTTTAAAATCCTTTCGTATCGATATATATCCTACAATACATACCGATATACATCAATACACCACCGATACACATCTATACGATACGATATGCCCCGATACGACTCTATGAAAAATATAAAATTAAGGTGAAATATACGTTTCGATATGTATCGATACATATCGGTGAGTATCGGTATGTATCAATCAGTACGTATCGATATATATCTACACGTATCAGTATATATCGATCGGTACGTATCGGTGAGTATCGGTATGTATCGATACAGTGCGCTACGATCATATAATGGCAAAGATGGATAATTTTTCAGAAAAACACTATTTTTTGAGGTGTTTTTGTTCCAAAGTTGCTGCCAGCCATATTTCTCTCCAACTAAAGTGGAAATCAATGTTGAAAACAAGGATTTTACATTTATGGAACAACTACAAACCTAGAATTCTTAATATAATACCCTCAATTTAATGTTTATGCATAATACATGTTATCAATAGTTTTTTTTAACAAATTATTTATGTAAAAGTGTTTAAAAAAAAGTTTCCTATCCATTTATGTGTGTATCTTTAGCGTATCTTAATATATCTCCGATACATATCTTAATTTTGGCTGACCGATACGGCGATCGATACCGATACTTTAATCCTTGCCTGTGACCAACATGTTACAATAATGCAATTACATCTAGAGAGACATGGACCATAAATTTACAAAAATAAATAAATAAATAATAAAAAAAAATTAGTAAGAAAAAATTGTGCCAGGTGAGAGAAACCTAATTTCACCATAGGAGTAGGTAACTTGTTGCATTATGGTCTCTCTCCCTTCAAGTATGCTATGAGTATACATACCACTATAGCTCAGGTAGATTTTCCTCTGCAGTCTAACAAGTACTGTATGCATTATCAGCACCAATTACCTACTGGAAGAGATCTAAGCACCAAAAACAAGAACGAAAATTACTCTTCTTGTGCTTCGGTTGACAAAAGTAATCTTTTAATATCAGAACATTTAAATAGTTACCAAGCTTGTTTTAACCAAAGCCAAGCTTCTAGGAGGAATATTTATAGTTATAGAAAAATGTTGAGAAGTATGTACAATTACCAATTGTTTGCTTGTAAGAAGTCATATCTCTAAATTAGAAAGTCCTTTTATTAGTAAAAAAAACTGAATTCCAAGATTGCATTATAGGAGCAGCAGAATTTGTCAAGAAACAACCCTCTCTGTATTTAAAACTGGATTTCCCTATAACCACAATACGGGAAATTTGACATAAGAGATGTGCAAGAACAGTTCATCCATGATGTAAATACAAATAGAACCATGTAGATGTAATTTAGGAAATTAAATAGCTCAAAAACACCCCATGATATTGAAAAGAAAGGACACTCAATTCAAGGGTTGGAGTACACATTTTTTGGGGATAAATTACATGCATGTATTTATTGTCAAATAAATCTTCAACTTTATAAGAACTTACCACCATGGCTCATTTAAGCAGATCAACATTAGTATGTCAAACATCCATCTTTAAGAGATCAATGACTACCTATTACTGCTCTGCATGTGTCTCTGAAGTTTGTCTTAAGGAAGCTACAGTTACTAGTGTGATTATCTGGTTATAATAGGACTAATAATGGAGGCTGATTTCTCCTCTCTTGAATACTTTCCTGATATAACACCATTGCTTCATGTGCATCAGATTTGGAACTCCTTCAACATTGGGAAGCAAAGTTGAAGTCAAACTCACCATGTTTCTGGGAGAATGTCAGCATATTTCTGCAACTTGGCTTCCTTGGAAGCCTATTAATCTATTTTGTATGCAAAATAGTATGTCAGTCATGCATGCAAAGATCAAAACCTACAGAGAAGTACCCTGGTACAGTAAAGCAAGGTCTCATCTACAAAGCCAATGTAGGTTGCTCTATTCTGCTACTGGGAAGCCATTTGCTCATTATTCTGATGTTGTTGAATGGGAGTGGGACCCGTTGCAAATCTAAAATGTCGGTTTTTTTGAAAGAAATCATGCAAGTGTTATCATGGTTGATTTCACTACTTGCAGCTATAAACACACGGAAAGCAAGTTCACCAAAACTTCCTTGGTTTCTAAGAGCTTGGTGGATATGCAGCTTCTCATTGTCAATTATTTTCACAGCTCTTGATATTCAGTACATTCTTATCAACAAGGAATATCCTGGGGTAGGAGATTACATTGATTTCTTCAGTCTCCTTGCCTCCACCTACCTGTTGGGTATTTCGATCAAAGGCACCACAGGAATCAGCTTCTTCGAGAATGGCATTACTGATCCACTTCTCAATGGGAAAACTGAAAGGAAAGAAGGAAAAAAGGATTCTCCATATGGACATGCTACTCTTCTCCAACTAATTACCTTCTCTTGGCTCAACCCATTGTTTTCAGTTGGGTTCAAGAAGCCACTCGAACAGGATGATATCCCAGATATCGATGTGAAAGACTCTGCTCGATTCGTCTCCCAGTCATTCAGTGATTGTATAAATCATGTCAAGGAAAGGGACAGCACCACAAATCCATCCATATACAAGGCAATCATTCTGTTTATCAGGAAGAAAGCAGCAATTAATGCATTGTTTGCAGTCATCAGTGCTGGAGCATCATATGTTGGACCATACTTGATTGATGACTTTGTGAACTTTTTAAGTGGGAAAAACCAACAGAGATTACAGAACGGGTACTTTCTAGCACTAGCCTTTTTAAGTGCCAAGATGGTTGAGACCATCACACAGAGGCAGTGGATTTTTGGGGCACGTCAACTCGGACTTCGCCTTCGAGCAACTCTCATATCCCACATATACAAAAAGGGCTTGCATCTATCAAGCCAGTCACGCCAAAGCCATACTAGTGGAGAGATCATTAATTACATGAGTGTTGATATCCAACGTATTACGGACTTCATATGGTACCTAAACATAATTTGGATGTTACCCATACAAATTTCCCTAGCGATATATATTCTAAATATGAATCTGGGTTCTGGATCACTGGCAGGATTATTGGCAACGGCAATAGTCATGGCCTGCAACATACCCCTCACAAGAACCCAGAAAAGATTCCAGTCCAAGATTATGGAAACAAAGGATGATCGGATGAAAGCTACATCAGAAGTTCTCCGAAACATGAAGACTCTGAAACTCCAAGCTTGGGATACTCAGTTTCTCCACAAGATAGAAAGCCAGAGAAAACTTGAGTATAACTGGTTATGGAAGTCATTACGGTTATCAGCACTCACAGCATTTATCTTCTGGGGATCCCCCACATTCATTTCGGTTGTGACGTTTGGAGCATGTATACTTCTAGGGATCCCACTCACAGCTGGGAGAGTCTTATCTGCATTGGCAACCTTCCGGATGTTGCAGGATCCTATCTTCAATCTACCTGATTTGCTCTCAGTGATTGCACAGGCTAAAGTTTCGGTTGATCGGGTTGCATCATACCTGCAGGAGGATGAAATTCAACCAGATGCAGTGGTGTTTTCCCCAAAAGATGAATCAGGATTTGCGATTGAGATTCAGAATGGAAAATTCAGCTGGAATCCAGAATCAAGAAGCCCAACTCTTGACAGAATAGAGTTGAAAGTGAAAAGTGGGATGAAAGTGGCCATTTGTGGAACTGTTGGATCAGGAAAATCTAGTCTGCTCTCTTGTATACTTGGGGAAATACCAAAATTGTCAGGAATGGTGAAGATTAGCGGAACTAAAGCATATGTTCCTCAGTCCCCTTGGATATTGTCAGGAAATGTCCGAGAGAATATTCTCTTTGGAAATCCATATGACAGTGCCAAGTATGAGAGAACAATTAAGGCATGTGCTTTGGAAAAGGATTTTGAGCTCTTCTCCTTTGGTGATCTAACAGAGATTGGAGAAAGGGGAATTAATATGAGTGGAGGCCAGAAGCAAAGAATACAAATTGCACGTGCAGTCTATCAGGATGCCGATATCTATCTTCTTGATGACCCTTTCAGTGCTGTTGATGCTCATACAGGCACCCAACTCTTTGAGGTTAGTTTTCTTCGGACAATCATTGATTCATACTCCAGGTTTGATGGCTCAACTTTCAGTTGCCAGTTGCCACGAGTCGGCCTTCCTCTACCAAAATTTGTTTCCGAAATTAGCAATGGTTCAGTCAAGAAAAGGTATAATATAATCATGACCAAGAAGAACTGGGCTTTGCAATCACTCATCAGCGACAGCCTTGCCCCATGGTGAGATAGAGACTAAACACCACATCATTGGACTCACATTCTCCAAACTAGCCTAGACCACCACTATTAAACTAACATAAGAATGGCAGGGAACATTTATTCTGGTGCTTAGGTGAGTTCAGCACCTATAGCACATACCTGAGTATGTCCATACATCCCTGCAAATGGGTAATATAGTGCTTGTAAAAGACTAGTGAGTCCTAACCTTGTTAACTAGGTTCCCAACCTAGTTGAACTGCAAACATGCAGGGAGAGGGAGTTGAGTGACTGCCCAATAGTTCAGAATTTCAAATATCTTCATCATTTTCTTTGTATTATCTGTGCAGAACTGCCTGATGGGGATTCTTAAAGACAAATCTATACTTTATGTGACACACCAAGTTGAGTTTCTTCCTGCAGCAGACCTCATTTTGGTATACAGAATACAGCATAACTTACCCTATTTTTCTCCATTTCTTAAAACAAAATATCTGAAGTATCTACTATTATAAGAAGTACCAACAATGACAGATAATGATATTAACAGGTGATGCAAGATGGAAGGGTCAAACAGGCAGGAAGGTTTGAAGAACTACTAAAACAGAACATAGGATTTGAAGTTTTAGTTGGTGCACACAGCGAAGCTCTAGAGTCAATTATGATGGTGGAAAATTCAAGCAGAACATCCGAAAGGCTCCTGTCTGATGGAGAAGTTGATGTTGAACCCACCTCAAATACAGGGCTTTATAGTGGTCAGCATGACTCTGAACATAATATTTCCCTAGAGACAACAGACAATGGAGGGAGATTAGTCCAGGATGAAGAGAGAGAGAAAGGAAGCATTGGAAAAGAAGTCTACTGGTCTTACCTGACTACAGTGAAAGGTGGGGCCTTGGTCCCTATCATACTCCTGGCGCAGTCACTCTTCCAAGTATTACAGATAGCCAGTAACTATTGGATGGCATGGGCCTCTCCTCCTACAACTGAGGCTAAGCCTGTAGTGGGGTTGAACACTCTTTTCCTTGTGTATATAATGCTATCTGTTGGAAGTTCACTTTGTGTGCTCGTCCGAGCCACGCTACTTGCAATAGCTGGCCTTCTAACCTCGCAAAAGCTCTTCACAAACATGCTGCACAGTGTATTTCGTTCTCCAATGGCTTTCTTTGATTCAACACCAACTGGAAGGATATTAAATCGGGTTAGTGACATTCAATATATGTTTTCATGCATATGAAAGCTTATGAATTTTGATATACTGGTGTGTGTGTTCATGGATGGTCGGACTCGGTGGTCCCACTGCTGTGGGACCATTTGGAGTGTCACCCACCAGATAAATACAATTCAGCCAACCCCGAGACTCGAGGTCCTCTGAGAACCATAGTAGTCACAGCATCTAGGTGACCCAAGGTGTTGGCAGGGGGCATAGACGTCAAGGCGACACTAGCTAGGCACCTATGCAACCTCCCAGCAAAGGGTGCTTGGAAGTCTAGGCGTTGCCTTTACTATGCCGAGAACAGTTGACTGGTCAATGTACCATCTCATCTGAACAATCAGTCTATCCAAATGAGACTAGAACTCATGATGCCATAGTCACCAAATCTACCATCTTACAACCCCACCAGGTGCATTACTTGCTTCTTATATGTGAATGCTTACAAATGTATAATATTGCCAAACAAATATTGTACTTCACTATTTCAAATGTCCATACTGTTAAAACAGACAGATGGGCAAGAGCAGTCTGCCGCCCGCTAAATCATTGATTGGAGCATTGTTTACTCATTTCTAATGTCAATTCAATGAGACTAATACAGTCTGTCTGGGTATTTTAATTCTTTTCCTTGAGAAATTACAGAAATCAAAATGCTGGAGGTTGGAAATAAGTAAAAGGGAAATACTTCTTAGGGGAGAAAAGGGGAAAGAAAGAGTTGCATAATATACTTACACCATTAAATATCATTTGGAGGCACTAATGATATTTGCATCTGCCACATATGAACATAGCTAAAACAAAGGAATGCATAAAAGAGCTTCTGACTTTCAGATCTCAATTCAGTGCCTCATAGTCTCTCAACTCATATTTCATTGTTTGAGTTTTAAAGGATTACAGAAAACCATTTTGAGAAAAGAAACTTCTCACCTTAACTATCAATGAAGGGATCTCCTTAGCAGTTAGCACCCATTCGTTTAATGGAACCAACCCTATGCTGATAGAACTTCAGAAAATATGTAATAGTAATGCCTAAGATCTTTAAGAAGGAAACATTTATATGTGTTTCTATACATATAGTTGAACTGAAAGGTATACATAACCAGGCTTGTATGTGTTTCTATACATATAGATGAACTGAAAGGTATACATAACTTGGCTGACTTACTGAAATCCTTTTTATTTTAATTTCAGACTTCTACAGATCAAAGCGTGCTAGACTTGGAGATGGCAGGAAAATTAGGTTGGTGTGCATTCTCAATAATACAGATTCTGGGGACTATTGCAGTGATGTCACAGGTAGCATGGCAAGTGTTTGCAATCTTCATTCCAGTTACAGCAATCTGCATTTGGTACCAAGTAAGCAGTTCTTTCAACTGTAATTGTTATTCCATCAATTGATGTTTAAAAATGCTCCATCTTAATCTTTACATTTTGTGTTCTTGAAGTTTTGTCCATAACTATCTGATTCTTTATTTTTTTTCATTTCACATTTTCTTTTCCCTCTTTAACCATTTTTTGGTGATCACTGCAGCAATACTATATACCAACTGCAAGAGAACTGGCCCGTCTTTCTGGGATTCAAAGAACACCAATTCTCCACCATTTTGCAGAATCATTAATGGGAGCGGCCACTATCCGAGCTTTCAACCATGAAGACCGTTTCACTAATGCAAACCTCAGCCTTATTGATGACCATTCTAGGCCCTGGTTCCATAATGTGTCAGCAATGGAGTGGCTTTCCTTCAGACTAAACTTATTGTCAAATTTCGTGTTTGTGTTTTCATTGGTTTTGCTTGTGAGCCTCCCCGAAGGAATAATTAATCCAAGTAAGGCTCATAACTGTGTTTTTCAGTAACAGTACTTTTCATTATGTCATCTGGTGAACCATAAATGCAATAAGAGGTATACCAGTAAACATCATAGACGTCAAACATGTCTGACTAAGGAAATATCCAACAGGCATCCAAAAGCAAAAGATTACTCATACATTTTTCAGCATAAAGCTCCGAATGGTCCCACTCCCTTGCACATGCATCTTATGGTCAACCTAAAGAATCCTTTGAATTTCCTCTCAGTTTCTTTCTCAAAATTACCAAGTTTTGAATGTCATTTCTAAATCTGAAGTGGATATTTACAGGCATTGCAGGTTTGGCAGTGACATATGGATTGAGTCTGAACGTTCTGCAAGCATCTGTCATATGGAACATATGCAACGCAGAAAATAAAATGATCTCAGTAGAAAGAATTCTGCAATATTCAAAACTCCCTAGTGAAGCACCTCTGGTGATCGAAGAATGCAAACCACCAAACAACTGGCCACGAGTTGGAACAATCTGCTTCAAAAACTTGCAGGTAATGTAATCATACGTGTTGAACACTGAAACATGTGTCCATACTACCTGAACACTTATTTTACCCCCTAAACAAGGCAACCTAAAAAAGAATGAGAGAGAAAGCTTACCTGAAAAAGGAAATACGTAATATATACTGGCATAAAAAGGAAACAAAATTTATAGGTTCACCTATGCAATTGCCTACAGGAAAAATGAAATTGCAAACAAATACATCTGTGTCTCTGTAGTTTAGGATTGCTGCATCGGACATTACATGTGTGTTTATGTCCCGGTCACATAGATTGGAGTTGCTTCAGCTTCTAAAGGGAGCATGCCACAAGACTCAAGAATTAAAAAGAAGAAAATATCAGATATCATTGGACTCGGATTCGGATTCAGATTCGAGAATTCGAATTCAGATATCTGACTCCTTGGTGGATCGAATTCGGATAGTTAGATGAAATGTTCATCGGATAGTGAGTATATTAATTGGATACAAATTTGAATATTGGTGTATTTTCTGAGAATTTGTTCCATTTACATCCCTACTTATATAAGTGAAAGAAAAACTACTAGTTCAGTAACTATAGTGTTCAAGATCTGAAGTATTAAATTTTCTACAAGAAATTAAAAAGGAAAAGAAAATATGAACTAAATAAATAAGGGGGAGAACCCTACAATAGAAAATTCCTACCAATAAAGAGAGACCACCACAAACTAAACAAGCATATTTTCAACCTTACCTAGTAAATTCAGGGATGGGAAAAATACAGTGCAGGACATGTTCGGGTATATAGTTCAACTTCAGCAGGAGTATAAAATTTTATGTATTAAATTTAGGACTTAAATATATAAAAAATATGGAAATATACATGCTTTATATGGATTTTTGCACATTTAATAAAAAACTTTTCAGCATCGGAATCTAGAGGAAGATAGAAATTTACATATAGATATGTATGTGCATTAGATGGGAATTCAATTTGTCTCTGACATACAAAACAAAATCATAAGATGATCGTATATTTTTTCACAAACCAGCATCCATGTATATGAGGTATCAAAGGACTAATTAGCCACAATGAATGGGGAAGGTAATCGAGGATAATTAACCGAAAAATTACCTTGGGCTCTAGGAATACACAGATGCCACATATGGTTGTTTCACCTAATTGGCTAATTGGTTTCAGTAAAAAAAAAAGCACCCTATGAATATGCTGCTCAGTGATTATTTTTGAAATATTTGTGTTAAATAATTAGTATGATGCCAATTCCCATAGAAAGAGATTTTTCATATACTCTTCATTTCTTTCACTGTGCAAATCACCACTTCTAAAACAATATCCAGGTTATTCAAATAAATTTATGGACTGAGGTTTCTCTATTTATTTTTCTTATGCAGCTGCACATGTACCTATTTTATGTCCAACTTTCATCAAGATACATGTTCTATGCATGTGATATGTATGTAAAGTGATATTAAAAACAAAAATAATAAAAGAAGAAGAAGAAGAAGAAGAAGAAAAAAAAGATATGTATGTAAAGTGATCAAATCATACAATGATGGTTAAATCCGGGAAAATTTCTGAGGGGAAAGTTGACACTATAGGCTGTTATTAATGATCTAGTCTAAATTTTGAGTCCAATGATCACATCCTTTTCAACTGTTTAAAATAATTCTACAGATTGGAAGGTCAGCAAGCCCAATTCAGTCAATTTGCTGGTCCTACCAATAACCTGATAGAACCTGTTAGTTATGGCTTTTTTAAAGTACAAAATTATTGTGGCTGCTTGAAAAGACAAGTTCCTATCCACAAATTCTTTGAGGAAGCTTCAATTCAATCTCATTTAATTTAAGCAAAACTGACACCTGAATGGCTGAATACTCTGCTACTTGTCAGTCAGATTTCTTCTTCAAAGGAGTTTATAACTCACTTTTACTAACAAATGAATCCAACCATGTTACAGATCCGATATGCTGAACATCTTCCATCTGTCTTAAGAGATATTAACTGCACCTTTCCTGGAAGGAAGAAGGTAGGTGTTGTAGGACGGACAGGGAGCGGAAAATCAACTCTTATACAGGCCATCTTCCGAATTGTGGAACCAAAAGAAGGAACCATAGAAATTGATAGTGTGGATATCTGCAAGATAGGCCTCCATGACTTGAGATCCAGGCTTAGCATCATTCCCCAAGATCCAACGATGTTTGAAGGGACAGTGAGAGGAAACCTTGATCCATTGGGTCAATACTCTGACAATGATATATGGGAGGTGATTACTTCTCTCAAATACCCATCGTTAAACAATCTTCCTGAAACAACTACCATTTAGATGGAGGGATTATGTTGCCAATCTGAACCATCACAATACTTATATTACTTATAATAAGCAAATTACTGTTTTTGTAAAATAACAGAAAAACTAACTGAATATTTGAGAATTGAGATATTGGTGAAATTTTCAGGCTCTTGATAAATGTCAACTTGGAGATCTCTTGCGTGCAAAGGAAGAGAAGTTGGATTCAACAGGTCATTTAAACATATGAACTGAAATCATTTCTCAATTTTTTTTCCTTGCAAGTTTAAATTACTAATTTTTTTCTACCTCTCACAGTGGTGGAGAGCGGGGAAAACTGGAGCGTGGGCCAGAGGCAGCTATTCTGTCTTGGAAGAGCCTTATTAAAGAGAAGCAGCATTCTTGTTTTAGATGAAGCCACAGCCTCTGTTGACTCTGCAACCGATGGCGTGATACAGAAGATTATAAGCAGGGAGTTCAAAGATCGCACAGTTGTCACTATAGCTCACAGAATTCACAGTGTCATAGATAGCGATCTTGTTCTAGTCCTCAATGAAGGTAAACTTTCATTGACCAGTTAAATGTTGAAATCTAACAAATTGACTCTGTTTAGATAAGAGTAAGAATTAACCCACTCTTCTGTGAGCAGGAAGGGTAGCGGAGTATGACACACCAGCTAAACTGCTAGAACGAGAGGATTCATTCTTCTCAAAGCTAATAAAGGAGTACTCTTTGAGATCACAAAGCTTCAACAACCTAGCAAAAAATCAAAATGCAGGTCTGATTTCTTAGAATCTCCTAATCTCAGTAGTTTGAAGACCATCCCAAATGAGGAGCACATATTGAGGCACCATAACAGAAGGGGGAAAAATATAGAGCAGCCAACCAATGAATGCCCAAACAATCACTCGTGCTAACCAGGAGACATGAGTATTACCTTGGGATGGAGCACTAGATTTGTATGATTAATTTTATTACTCCCTCAGCACTGCGAAGAAATGTAATAATGTTATCATTTTAGAAGAGTAGAATTAGTAATAACAATAATCCTCTTCTTCTTCATCATCTTTATATTCTAGCAGACTGAGAACTCAAAACATACCAATGTGATTTTCAACATTAATACACCATTAAATTACATAGGTTTAGTACTTACAGAAATGACTTGAAGACTGAAAAAGGACTATTTTGGCAGTTTTACCAACTAGAGCAATGAAAAACTGAGCTCAGTATAAATATTTGTTTTCCTTTTATAACTTTCCCAGCCCCCCCTCCCCCACCCAAATCTCCATAAACATCACTTCCCTCGTTCCCAATTAATCCATTTATTCAAATTCGTCAACAACCATGAATTTCAAAATGCAAGAACAAAGAACTATTCTAAATTTGTCGAAGAAAACCCATTATTGATAAGGAATGCAACATCTGCAAACTATAAACCATTTACTAAATGCCCACCAAATTAATAGCTTCACCCCACCCCAACTCGTCTCTCTCTGATTCAAAATTGTATTGGAAAATTTCCAAGGGGAAAAGAAGAGGAAAAAAGAAATTGGATAATTATTAACAAGAACATAAATATTGAAATGGAAGCCGAGAACTCAATCAAGAGGAGTTTGTGATCTCATAAATTGAAAAAAGTACTAATAAGAGCTGTAAAATTTATAAGTTTCCAACATCTGGGCAGGATTGAAATGGAAGGACCATCATTGAGTGAGATGCGTACCTTGTTTTGCCAGCTTGACTTCCTGTAAGTAGCCCCAGCAAGAGGAAGAACAGGCAATTCCTCAACGAAAAGAGAAGGAAAACAGAAAGGAGCATACTAGCCCCTGTTTTCCTCTGCAGAAGAGGAGGTGACGGATGGCGCATTTCAGCCTGAGAATGACATTAACGTATCTGGGCCAATCAGCGCATGGTTGTCGGTAATCAATGCATGGTTTTTATTTATAAAACCCCAAACACCTACGCAACACCCCCCAACCCGCAGAAAAAAAAAAAGTGCATGGTTTTTAAAACAATATTTTGGGGGAAGGAAGCAGCTATATAGGGTGCGTTTGGTAACCTCGTTTCGTGTTAAAAACGGAAATTTTAGTTTGTGTCATTTTTTTTTTTTTTATTTTATGAAACTGGAACAACAAGACTATCTTTTGTCGTTCTGTAAATTCTCATTTTTTTTATTTTTTCTTTTCACTTTTTGTTAAAAAAACAAACGAAACACACAATAAATGCACCAAATGCTTTATTATGTTTTTTCATTCCTATAGAACGAAAAAACTCTAGAAACGTTTTTTAGAACGTTACCAAACGCAGCCATAGTATTTACCAAGGGCACAATAACTTGTACACTAGATGTGTGTCCTTTCAGTCCACTCATAGGAGGGAAAGGTCTTCTCAATACGTATATGCTATTCACTTTCAGTCTATGTTTGCTTGTCAATTATAAAAAAAATAATAATAATTGAATTTGAAGAAAGAGATAAACGATGCAATGATTGATTTATGTATCTATGTCTTTCCTAAAATTTGAAAAAAAAAATTGAATATTCATATGGTTTTTCTCCGGTTCCCTGTGGAATTTATGGATCGTTTACATTAGAAGAATGTTGAATATTTAGCTCATGCGATCTATTGATTGAGCTTCTTGGGGAAAAACTGATAAGGTGTGTTTCTTAAGCTTATGGTCCTACAGATTTCAAATAAAATGTTCTTAACTAAATCTTGGTCCTACGGATTTCAAATAAAATGTTCTTAACTAAATCTGGTCGAGTCTCCAAAAGATTAGCTATTGGGGTTTCTCTTTCTCATTTATAACTTATTAGCACTCAACACCCCAAGGGATAGCCGATGTGATATTGGGGATTATGTGACCATGATAGTTCTCCTGCTCAATTCCTAGCAACCTCACTAAGGGTTCATACTCTTGCATGGGTCTCACACTATAGTATAAATGCTACCTAATATTATGCGCTCCCTAAGGGGATCCACACTCCCATGTGAGACCCACATTTAGGGCCCTCGAATACACATGGATCGGTTTTGATACCAAAATGTCACAAGTCTAGTACCTAAAAAGTGCACCTATTGTGATATTTCTTTCCCACTTATAAGCTCAAGTCAGCTCAAGGGGTGGTTAATGTAGGACTGAGAATCTATGTGATCCCAACGATAGACTTAGAAGTAAAAAACCGAAAGGCTTAGCTAAACATACACTTGTTCATTTCTTTTCGATAAGTTTCAACATTCTCATTCAATTTTGAAAACATTATTTTTCCATTTGGCAACTTTTTGTTGGTTGAAACTTGAAATGTGAGCAGAGACTTTGGGATCTACTTGTCCACAAAATTACATCCAACTAGCCATTTGATTTTTCGCATATTCAATTTTTGTGTTGTTGTTGTTGTATTCTACCAAAAAAAATAAGATATTTGTGTTGTCTATATAACTTATCAAAGACACAACAAGAACTTCGAAACCGTAACTATCATGTGTATCAATGTATGTGATAACCTTGTCCAAAAGAATGGAAAGTCACCTTTTAATCTTATAATTCATTTTAATTTTAGGGGAAAATAACATCCCTTAGTCACACGGCCTTGCGCCAATGTGAAGACCAATGAGGGGGCACACATGGACATCAATAGAGGGTGGGGTTTTTGTATTTTATAGGTGTGTGGGCATCATTCCCCCGCCCACCCCCCCCTATGTTGTGTTTTGACATCACAACAAATGAGCATTCTTTTTTCATCAACATGGGGATGGGTTTTTGTATTTCACAGCAATGGGGGCATCATTTTGCATCACTCTATATATGTCTTGGTGCAGGGGCTGCGCGATCGGGGAACATTCTTTTTCCCTTAATGTTTTTATGGAATTAGTGTCATTATTTCTCTCGTATAATTTCTTACTAGTCTTTCAATCTATTCTTACTATAGTATTAGAAAAAAAAGGGCTTATGTCGACAATATATGAAATGGGAGGGGGTTAATTATTTGGGACCCGTGCGATTCCTATTTTGCAGCAATATGCAAGTAAGATACTTGTTTCTTAGCTGCTGCAACAGAATTAGAAGCTATTTGTGACGGGGCTCTGCTAGCACAGCCACTTAGCTTCAAGAGGTCACTTTTTATGCTCTTAATGAGATTACTGCTTCTTTAGATTAACTATCTTTGGATCTTGTGGATGATGATTTGCGCTTCTGTTCTTCTTTTTCTTCTTATTTTTTCATTTTCACATGCATGACAAACAATGTCCTTGCTGACTGTCTTGTCGCTGGTTCATCCAGACTCCGGATATCTAGGGTGTGGTGGCTTCAAGTCCCTCCTTTCATTGTAAATCCTTGGATTGTTGCATCAAGGTGTTTTACCTTGGATTATTTCTCTCAATGAATTTTCCTTTGTTAAAAGAAGAAAAAAAGAAAAAAATGCAATGACCTCGCTTCACTTCTATGTAGGAAGCTGTTTCATGGCTTGCACAGGGAACCCCATTAAATCATGGGTAACTTAAGAGTCTTAAATAGTTGTTAAAGAATGGGATCTATAGAAAAAGAAATTCTATAAATCATCCTCTCCAGAGTTCCACCTATATATGTTCTTGAAGCTAGCAAATCTATTCCATGAAATCATGCCTGATTACGTGACAATTTTAAGAACCAAATCTAGCAGGAATAAAAGGAGACATCTAACATGGTAGGCCAAGCTATCCAATATGGCTGCACATGGATTAGTGTGCTCTTTTTTTCTGTCAATAGGACCACATCAATGGAGTATCCCTATGTTCCTAGGGCGTTTCCATGCAAAGAGTTCAGAAAACGAAGGGAGGGGGCACCTCCACAATATGTTTTGATCAAGGAACCCGACCGTTTGTTAGATGGAAGAACGAAATTGGGAGAATGGGCCTCTAAAGGTGGTCGAGTGTGACAACTTGGACCCAAAATTTTGCATGTATGTATGGAAAACGATTGCTACGTTGCCTTTGTATATATTCTATTATACTTTTCTCACATAATGAGATCTATCTTAGTGGGTCGGGTCCTCTATAACCCTATAAGGCATGTAATGCATATCCAAGGGCTGGAAGCCCTCAAACATGCATCTCAAGGCTTGGGCTTATAGTACTATAAAGGATCCGATTATCATATTAACACTATATTATCTTGGGACTTAGATCCTCTGGAGCGCAATGAGACATTTGACGCATATCCAACACCCAAAAATGCATTGAGATGCTTGTGATCGTTTTGAGTTCCATATCTGAATGTTTATGACCGTTGGATGCGCACCAAATGCCTTGTTCTGCCACAGGAATTCAATTCAGTATTTTGACAATGTGTACCCATGTGAACCTTTTTCCAATCCCTATTGGTGTAGACATTGATGAAGATTAGACCATGGTCAGACCATCAAACCCGAGCTTTTAAATTGAGACGTGAGGTGGACCATGTTTAAACCACAACATATGAAGCATCATGTCTATCTAGGGGTGTCAACCGGTCGAGTCGGTCCAGTTTCGGTCAGGCTTAATCTGGCTTGAAGACTTTCAAAGACTACACCGTGTCCACCCATTTAACTAATCGGGCTTAGTTATTGAGGGCATGGTACACTTTATATTCGGTCGGTCGGTCTCGGGCTATAATCGGGCTACCTTAATCGGGCTTTAGTCGGGCCTTAACCGGGCTACGGACATGTTTAATGTTAAACGGACTTTAATCGGTTTTTAAACGGGCCCTCTTTAAAATGTGCTCTTACATTCCGGCCCACTCATGCAAACCCAAAAAAATGACAATAAATTGAATATAACCATTATTTAAAATGTGAACATGTCTTTTACTTTTTACTTTTTATTCTTTAATTTGGGGGGTAAAATAGGTATTCTACAATCATTAAAGGGTCGGGCCAAGTCGGTGCACAATAGGCCGGTCTCGGTCGGGCGCCCGATGGTCCAAGTAGTAAAATCGAGACCGATCATTTATAAACGGGCCGGGCTCAAGCCCAACACGTTTAATAAACGATCCAGGCTGGGCTGGTCTATAAACGATCGGTCCCGATCGATTTAGTCGGGTTGGGCCACGAATTGACACCCATGTCTATCCACACTGGCGGTGCACATCCATCCATTTTAGCTGCTGTCGTTTTGGCGTTCGTTAAGATCCGAAATCGCCGCTTCTCACGGTATCCTATGGGAACTTTGACAGGTAATTCCTCTTTTTCTTTTGAATGACGGGTGGGGTCTAACCTGCAACCACCTGTCCAATACCAAAAGTCCCCATCCTTTTGCCAATCAAAAACCGCCAAGAACTCCCGCCCATTTCCCCATGCGGACCCAGATTCTCTCCCTACCGTTAATTTCCCAATCAACGGTCTCGATCATAAAAGTACTTGCTCGAATCACTCATAAGAATCCAACAATTCCCGCCAATTTTACCTATCAATGGGTGGGCCCACTTTCCTACCCACGCCCGTTCATCTTCCAGTCAATGGTCTTGATGAAAAGTTGCTGCTTACGTCACTTAAAAAGATGTGGAATATTGACAGGAGCGTTTCTGAAGCTCTCAACAAGGCATTAAGCAGGAGAACGTTGACACAATTACCGATGTTGCCCTTAAAAGACTGAAGCAGATAGATTCCAGCGAGGTTTTGTGGTAAATGGATAATCTCTTGAAGGGGTGTCAAAATGCAAACCGAACCACGTAAACCGACCGAACCAATTCTTATTCAGTCCGGTTTTGGTTTGGGATAAAACTTTCAAAACCAAACCAATAAGAGCTCGAAACTCACAATAAAACATTTTTCACATTATTTTGTATAAATATGTATGTGAACCCAAATTGGAAAAACCCGATAATAAATCAATACAGGAATTGAAACCAGAACCAAATCAAATATGAAATTTCCTTATTGATTTGGTTTCAGTTTCACGATTGCACATCGAAACTGATTCAACTAAGACCTAATCGAACCGAACCAAATCGATGGATCGGCATCCCGATTCTTTTCACTCTTTGTAACGGACATCGTAATTTTTTTATGGCCAAAACACCCCTAGATATGACAGCAATGCCGGATGACCAGAACCTAGTTCTTTGTGTCCTTAGATTCTTGAGCGGGGTATTTAAGTAAATTAATTCTATGAAGTTGTCTCTGCCAGCTGGCTGAGCTAAGCATACGTGGTGTTGTAGCCATGTTCTGCCGGGAACCACAGTATTATATATAGTTAGCCGTCCTAATCCCATTTAAATCGATCTCAACCTCTTATTAGTCCATCAAACCTCACATTTTGTCCACGTGTCGAAACACAACTGGTCTGTCGGAATAATTATGTAATTAAAATGGAGTTTAAGGTTATGTATATTCCACCATCGTCCCTTTTTTCCACTTTTTGAAAGATTGGTCTCGTACTTTTGGCTTTCCTGTTTCCAGGTTCTCTCTAGATTTCAGATCAAAAGCGCCTTCAAAGCTAAGGATCCAAAGCTCTGCAAAAATTACCTTTTAATTGTAAGTATTAAAAGTTTTTCTTCGATCCTGTACTGGGTAGCTCGATTTTCACTGGTTTTTGTGGAAAAATAATAAAATTTTCATCAAGATTGATTTAGGATTGATTATGATTGGATCTTCGATTGCATCTGTAGAGGATAAAATTACCTTAAAAATCTCTTTTCCATTAATTTGGTCTGCATTTAGTTTAATATCATACAGGGATTTACTCAATTTTTCTCTAAATGGAATTCTGCAATTTCATGTTTCAAGGTGGTGAATCGGTCTTGAGTTTTCTTGGAATTTGGAGTTTGTGGGTCTACTTAAGGGAAACCAATGATGTTGTGAAATAGAGAAGATTCATCGTTGAGGGGAGCAGAGGAAGCTTGAAACGATGGCGTGCAGGGGGTTCTGGGAGTGCTTGTTGAAGCTTTTGAACTTTTTGTTGACTCTTGTTGGGTTGGCTATGGTGGGTTATGGGATTTACTTGCTGGTTGAATGGAAGAAAACTTCAGATGAATCGGGTTCCATTTCTCCCACCAGCGACAGTCTGGAACTTGTACAGCTCGGTCGCCCTATGATGTTGGCTGTGTCTCTGTCGACTAGTATTCTTGATAAATTACCTAAAGCCTGGTATGGTTACCTGCTGCTTAGTTGAAATTTGATGGTATTAAGATTTTTTTTCTGGTGGTGTCATGAAATTCATTGTTAATGTTGGCATTTATGAACTCATAGTTGGGAATAGAGAAACTGAAAGAGTTCAAAATACTAGTTATGATGATGGACTTCACGCCTAAAACTTTTCCTGATAATGTATATGGTAAGTCTTTTTAGGATTTGTTCCCCATCCAGAAAAAAATGTATTTGTGTCATAAGAATAAGGTTGACCTTTGTATTCAGAAGGTAATTGTAGAGAAGAAACATGTTGAAAGGAAATCATATTTCTTTTCCATTGGATATCCTTCATGGGAATCACTATGAATTTAGATACATTTTGTCTTTGAAGGGAATATTATATTTCTCTTTGTCGAAAATTGCACTTATCCTGTTAATTGTGGTGTCATGGTCCCTTTATTGCAATCTATCTTCAGTCTGCACTTACCCATTCTTCTATTACCATCTGCGCTACTACTTTGGTGAAGCTCCAATTCATTGCAACCTTTATCTGATGCTGTTACTGAGGACAGTACTTGAAATGCCACATCATCAAATGTTATGTGCATCCTTTTCCATGTTTTTCTTATAGTGCTGCCTTTCTGATTTTCTCATTTCTTTTAACTTTGTTTCTTCCTTTGGCTCTCCTTATCGAACGCCTCCCATCCCTTTCAAGTTGCATAAAGAAGCTTGTTTTCCCCTTGGTCTGAATGTTTACTCAGTCCTACGTTGTTTCATTGATTTTTTTTCTTTCTTTATTTTAGCTTCATTAGAACTTCAGATTGGATTGGATAAAGTAAGCCATCCCAAAAATATTCAAAAACTGATCAGTGGTGTCAATGCATGGTTTAGGCATCTAGGCAGTTGAAGTGGCTAGCCGGCTAGGAAATGCAACTACTGATTTTCCAAATGAGCTCTTTGGTGTTGAATTTCTGGTTCTTTGATTTACAGATTATGCTTTCTGATGCAGAAAAAGGGAATTCCTGCAATATTAGTTCTACTAGTGATAGCTCATTTCAATCTTAGAAAATAAGAAGGAAAAGGAAAAATAGGAGAGAAATACATTTTATCTTTTCCGGGGGG
>NW_024868332.1:34744-63962 GCF_013358625.1 Macadamia integrifolia | reverse complement strand
GGGGGGGAGGATTTTATATTAAGAACTATAGAATATTCATAGAAACTAATCAGTTACAGAGAAAGAAACAAATTTTACAAATATTATGAATGGATATCCTAAAAGATGGTAAAGTTGAGAAAGTATGAATTCTGGAGATGTGGACTGGTGGCTAGTCTATGTGGATTAGTGCAGATGGTCAGCTAACTGATCTCTTTAATTAGAAATCAGCTGGCTGGACAGTGGTTGTGGAGGTGGATGATTGATGATATAGGAGAAAGGAATCCGTAGGAGCATAATATAATGCACGTATGATGAAGCTAATTAGAAAACTGATGCAACCTCTAAATGACTGATTTATGTTACTGGAATCATTAAAACAGTAACAGATCTGATATTAATGATGAATGCATAGATTAGTGAAGGAAAAAGTATTACCTCTAGGGCATCCTACATGTAGAGGAAATCCATTACCTACTCCATGAATCTATTGTTGCAGTTTGATCCATAGCTCTTTAGTCAGGTTCAACACTAGATTTCACCACTGTAGTCTATTTCGTACTCCAAGTGATAAGATTATCACCAACAAATGTACATTAGCCAAGAGTAGACCTCCTATCATCCTCAGCACAATCCCAATCAGCATAAGAGTAATTAATAAGATTAACATATCTATGAAGTTTGCAAATAAGAAACTTTCTTGGAGCACCCTTAAGATACCATAAAATGTGAGATGTAACCTCCCAATGAACCTGCTTTGGTGTCTTCATGAGCTGGCTTATAACATCCATTGCAAATGATATGGCTGGCCTAATCATAGTCATATAGATAAGTTTACCAATCAACCTTCTATACTGATTCTTAGCCACAAACTCCTTACCATCACACGTCACTAGCTTTTGATGAGGATCCATGGGAGTATCAACTGGATTAGAGGCTAACTTAACAGTCTCAGACAGAATTTCAAGCACATATTTCTTCTGAGAAATATTAATACCCTTTTGATCCGAACAACCTCAATATCTAGAAATACTTCAGAGCACCTAAATCTTTCATCTGTAAGTGTTGCTATAAATAGACTTTGACATCTTCAATTCTAGACAAATCATTACTAAAAATGATAATGTCATCAATGTAAACCACCAAAAATATCACTCTAGAATTCTAATGATGAACAAGCACAGATTGATCAAAATAGCACAAGGTAAAACCACAACCAGTAATGATTTTACTGAACTTAACAAACCATGCTGTTGGCAACTGTTTCAAACCATAAATTTCCTTTTAAAGCCTGCACACTTCCCTTTCATCCTCCCACTGAGCAACATGCCTAGGAGGTTGCTCCATATAGATCTTCTCAAGAAAATCACTATATAGAAAACATTGTTAATGTCGACTATCGAGTTGATATTAGGGGTGGTTAACGTTAACAACTAAGGAGATAAGTACACAAATAGAGTAGTAATAAGATAAAATGTCTCAAAGTAGTCAACATCATATTTCTTAGTGTATTCCTTATTAGCCACCAAGCAGGATTTAAGCTGCTTAACAAATCCATCAGCTTTACACTTAATGGTATACACCCACAATGACACTTCATGAGATCATTTTTCTTAGTGTGTCCCTTAGCCACCAAGCGGGCTTTAAGCTACTCTACAAAACCATCAGCTTTACACTTAATGGTATATACCTACAATGACACTTAATGAGATCCTTACGTGGAAGTAAATCAACCAGAATCCTTGTTTGTCGACTAAACAAGGAATCTATTTCCACATCCATAGTTGACTTCTATCCAGGATGAGATAGTGCCTCTTGATAGGTTTTAGGGTACCAAATGAGCAGATAAAGACAAGGCAAAGCTATGAAGGGAAGATGGAAGATGTGAAATAGATCAAATTAATCAATGGGATAAGCAACCAACGGCTATTGAGTGCAAGAATGTATACCTTAGCAAACGGCGATTGGTAAGTCAGTAGTGGTGCTCTTGGTGGATGAAGGAGCAAGATCCACATAGAAAGAATCTGACTGTGCTGAGAGCAAGAATGGGGAGAATGCGGGAGTGATCTAATTGATCACCCATGCCCTTTATTTATAATAAGCAAAGTGGAGTCATAATAGGAGTACAAGTCATAACCCAAACAGGAGTCATAACCAGAACATTAGTATAGATTATAACCCAATTACAAATATACCCCCCATCCAGTTGCCCCACTCGAAATAGAGTCGGTGGAGGGGGGAAACCCCGATTGTGCCCCAGCGGCACACTTATCCTATGTTCTAATAGACTGTCTGGAGAGTGGTAGAGGAGTACCAATAACTGGTGTAGGTTGCTTCGGACGACACTGATACAATTGCAGTGGTGTGCATTGTGATGTAAGAGGTTCAACAAGAGGAACCATTGTAGGAACAAGAGAATTGACAGACTCAATTCCAAAACACGACCCTCAGCAGAGAAATATGGAGTACTTTCAAAGAAGGTAACATCAGCACTGATAAACTACTGTTGAATATCTGGGATTATAACATCGATACCCTTTTTGAGTGCTTGATTATCCAAAAAAGACACTTGATAGCTCGGGGTGAAAATTTATCAATACCACATCGTAAATTATGGACAAAACAAGTATAACCAAAAACTCGGGATGGCAAAGAATACAATGGAGAGTTAAGGGAAAAAATACAGACACAGGAATTGGTGTTAAAGAGCAAAGGAGGGCATTCAATTAATTAGGTAACTAGCGGTTAACATGGCACCCCTTTAAAAAGTCTTAAGAACATTGAAATGAATTAGTAAGGAGAAAGCAGTCTCTAGCAAAAGTAAAGTTTTCTATACAGCCACACCGTTCTATTAAGTGGTATAGGAACAACCATATGTAGAGCAAAAAAGATGAAATTCATGTTGAGTATACTCAATTTTTAAAACAAATACCAGGCTAAGTTTTTCTTCATTATAAAATTCTTTGAAGATGGACAAAAACGCAGAATATCTTTTGACATACACAACCAAGTCAAGCGAGAATGATTGTCCACAAAAGTAACAAAATAATAAAAACCAGACCGACTCTTGATGGGACACGGACAATGAATCAAAGAAAGAAAGACGGACTCCTACAAACAACACAGGATGGAAAAGAGGTATGATGATGCTTGCTGAGATCAAGCTACACTAAGTCGAGAAATGGACTTGCAATTAGGAAACATCTGTTGAAGCTTGGAGAGAGATATATGTCCTAACTCCTATCCGATAGTGCCAATGAAGAGGGGAAACATTGCTAGAAGTAGCTGAGGCAGCTGTAGAAGACAAAACATCATCAAGATAGTAGAGACCATCCTTCTCACTCCATCCACCCATCTTCTTCTTTGTCTAAAGATCCTGAAAGAAACAATAAGAAGTAAATAAATGTAACAAAACGATAGAGCTTTGGAAATTTAACTTACAGAGAGAAGCTTTAAAGGTAATTGAGGTACATGAAGAACAAATGACAAAGACAACAATGAAGTATGAGAAACTACACCATCGCCAGAAACATGGGTAGAAGACCCATTAGCAAGAATAACTTGAGATGGGTGACTAGTTTTATGGAAAGAAGAGAACATATTTGACTTACCAGTCATATGAAGGAAGCTCCATAATCAATAACACAAGAGGTAGGAGATGAAGAAGCAAGTAGTGCAACGATACCTCTATGGCTAGTGTAGCAGTGGATGAGGAGGAAGTGGGTGACTCAAGACATCATATCAAAACTTCCCTCACTCACCAAAGTATTGGAAAATTGTTGCACCCATTGAGGTCTGCCATACTTGACCTAGCACTCGTTGACAATATGGTTTGATTTTTCCACAGTGCGAACAGTGACACAAGGCTTGGTTGGTTTCTGTCCTTTACCTCCACTGGTACTATGTCCCCAACCTCCTCTTGAACCATTGCCTCTTTCAAAAATGTGTAGCCATGACCACAACTACCACTACCAGCAACATAGGTAGAGTTATCCTTAAAAGAGGAAGATGAGTCAGACTTAGTGAGAGAGGGAGACATAATCCGTTGGATATGACTAAAGGCTTCATTCATGGAAGGAACTCTTTCGCTTGCCAGAATTTGGCTTTTAATTGGATGCATATCCCAAATTTGAACTAGATATAAAATGTTCCACTTGAAACTCTGCACGTTGAGTGATGCTGAATTCCAACAAGAAGAGAAGAGGGGCCTGTTGTTTTGGGTTTGGTTTAGTTTATTGGGTCCAACTGAACCTATGGTTTAATTTTTGCTTAAGTTAGTCTTAATTTGAGTGCTCAATGGGTCATATGGGTAATGGGCTTAGATTTTTTGGGTTTTCTATAGTAATTGGCCAATCCTATAAAAGCCCAAATATTAGGGTTTGAATCCTATACGGGATTAAGTTGTTAGTTTATATATATATATATATATATATTAGAAGATTCGGAGGGGATTTGCATGGAGGATATTGAAAATATTAAATTTTCTTTCTAGAAGAGTTGCTAGTTGTTAGAGCTACTTATTTTTTTATACAACACATATTATAAATAAAGCAAAGGAGGCACAACCTCCAATGATATTGAGTGATTGAGAAACTTGGGTTTGCATCTTTGGGTAAAAGAGGTTATGTTGTTCCTTGGACTGGGGTGATGTAGCTCCAGCCCTTCTGGTGAAGCAGTATGTTGGGATTGGTGGTGATGCCCTTCCCGCAAGCCTAGTGGTGATTCTATGTCATATCCCTTTTATTTCTTTTTTCATTAAAAAAAAAAAAAAAGTGTTAGGAAATTCTATTGTCAATATTGGTTTGTCCCATATGTGATCCTATTGCAATTGATCACTCGTTGGCTTTACTGGTTTGAGATTGATTCTGTATTATTTAGAATCAGCGCTAAAGAGGGCTGCCAAGCAAAATTGAAGGTTGTTGCTGTTGTAACCCAGCAGTCACTGAGAGGAGGGTGAATTAGTGAGTCCAATTCCGATCCCTAAAAACCTATCCGATGTCTGGCCAAGAAAAACCTGATATACCTGTCCCTGTTTGCACACAGTCATATGCACACTCAGCCTCTCGTAGGCACTTCCAAGTGTGCACACCCATTCCACATTCCATGCATTTCAATATAAAATGCAAACAACAAGCACCCACAACATAGGGTTTTTACGAGGTTCGGCAATTTGCCTACATCCCCGGAGTAGTGCCTGTAAAGGCTTCGTACCTACTCAATATACTACTTTTGACTGCACCCACAGTCGGGAGCACCCACACCCAATTTTCTCAAGCCGAAGCTGAGATGGCACTCGTAGTGCCGGTACAATGTGTAGCACTCACTACACGAGAGCACCCACTCCCGGTGCTTAGCACCCACTAAGCACTTAATAAATAATACAGTAAATTTGGGCTTATATCAATGCCCTACAGTTAAGCCTTGCCTAACAAATACATCCACAACAAGCTAGCATGCTTACAGTTCATCCACAACTAACTTAGCATGTAAACATTCATCCACAACTAACCCTAACATACATACATATTATCATATATGCATATAATGTAAATTCTAGGGTTATAAAATCTCACAGCCTTTGTTTGTTGTTAGCAGAGTTGTCTCAGAGCATAGTCTCTACACACTGGAATCCTCAACTCCCCTCTAGAGTAGGAGACTTGAATCTTCAAGTAAGTTCAACATGGCCATGGCATCTCACAAGTCTTCTCCCTTGTCTTCTTGCACTTTAAAGCACAAATAGAAAAACCCTCTCTTCTTTTCTCTTTTCTCTTTTCTCTTGGCTTTTGATCAATGAAACATTAAGAACACTCAACTACCTTCTCAAGCCCACTTTAATGGAGTAAAGACACCTTCCATCAAGCAATAAACCTCATTCAATGATCACCCATCAAGAGGGAAACTTCTCATACCAAAACCATAGCCTTCCTTCACTTAAAACTCATTTTTCTTGCTTTCATAGTGTAGGGCTTGAAAAAACGAAGAAGTAGCAACTTGATTCATCCAAATCCGAGTTAAAATGAGGGAGATATGACCATTTGAAGTTGGAGCAATGAGATAGCCTAAATGGAATCTTCGTAGGAGTGGCGTAGGCTATGCCGGCGGCGTGTGCAACAGGGGCGAAATCTGACCATAGATCTCATCTAAAAGATCTTATAGTCTAAGCCGTCTGATTAAACCAACGGACAATAGATCTAAACCATTAGATTTGAATCTTACAAAGTCAAAGATGACGTCATTATGATGTACGCGCTGACATTGTCAGACACGTTGTCGATCACCGATTGGCTAGTGTAGCGAGTTTCATGGTATGCTATCGGCTAACTTTAATAAAGCTCCATCGATCTTGACCGTTAGATCGGAATCGATCTGATATGATTGCCTCAGATCAAGATATGAAGAATCTCTTTATAGATTCTATGCACATGTGCTACACACAATCAAGACTCAATATGGTGAGGCGCCACACCATGATGTCTGATGCACTTCACCAATGAGGATCTTTGCGTAGGAATCTTAACCGTCTTGTCAGTGCCTAAGTTAGCAGCCGTTAGATGAGAATAAGGCCTACGTGGCTTCATCTGAACCCTCCATTGTACAACCCTATACTCTCTTTTATTACAATCAAGCCCTTGCCTCCATATATTTTAGTGCTTAAAGACCCTCTGCAACTCAGACCTTTAAAATCTTGAAATTACACAAAAGCCCTTCAAATTTCAAAATAAATTCCGAAAAATCCACCCAACACCGAGAGCAACTGATGAATTTTCGGTTTGGATTTTCGAACCGGTTTCACGGAAATACTTATAACTTTTTCATATGATATCCGATCGAGATGAAACGAAGTGCGTTGGAACCGTGACTGGATGCTCTACGACTTTTCAGAAGATCCGATCATCTAACTCAGCAATGTAAAAATACCAAAATGCCCCTAGACTTTTCCAATGACGCATCTTTCTCATACGGAATCGAAATGCGATGAAATCAGAACCGTTGGAATGATTGGATTTTTGTCATATCGTTACATGGAGAACACTTCCTTTAGAAAAAATTTCTTCAGTGCCAAAATTTTCCTCGACTACCACAAATGCCATAACTTCTTCATACGGTATCGAAATGCGACGAAATCAAATGCATTGGACTAAGTAAATTACAATCTATCTTTTTCATGAAGAAACGATTTTCCAAAAATGTCATTTTCATTACCGAAATGTCCCTGAGCATAAATAGGCTAATTTTGCCTGTTTTGACCCAGAAACCCGTACCACCTACTAAGGATGTATCAAACCACTCCATGCATACCAAGCGGCTCTGTTATCTCATCGGTGACACTGGACACTACCATATCATTTTCATCCACGTCACCCAAATTGGCCACGTCATCACCGCCATGTGGCCGGGTTGCCAACAAGGACAACCATAAAACAACAGTTGCATTCTACTTCCAAATGAAGGTTGATCAAGAGGATCTGATTCAGCATCACTATAAAACCTGTGGATTTTTTTTTCCAAGATAGGAGATTTGTCTAATTCACTTCTCTTTTTGTTTAAGTCACTTCCCTTTTTCTTTGTGAGTTTCGGGAAGATCCCCATTCATAGGATTAAAAGGTCCAAATGATCAACTCTGCAATCAGTTGTTAGAATCAATAGGTCTTCAAATCGTTCATTTGAATAAATTGAAACCCTTCTTATTGGCTGATCATGATACTTTTCCAAAAATCAAAATTGTTGATCAATGGAGGAGCAATATCACCATTTTTGTTCAATAAGATACCAAGTAGTATTCACCCAAGTTAGTGGTGATGGGCTGATAGGCATTAAGTTCTTCGTGCATGCTCTTATCGGAACTGTAGTACTCTCCCATGGACTTCTCTCCTTGCTTGAAAGAGAGTTTTCTCATAGAGATTATGCACATGACTAAGATATGTTTTTATTATGGGAGAAGCTTTCTTTTAGATCATCCCTAACACCTTTAGCTGTAGTATGACATTCGCAAGAAGAGATTGATATCTATACTAATCTACAACCACACAAGAAAAATATTATTCTCACACGTTGACTCATAATCTTTAGTCTCCAGGGGGATGTTCTAAAATCAAATGCTTCAATTTTCCTTTTGCATTGATGTATACTTGTAGCCTGTGTCCACAGAAGATAGTTGGATGCACCATTGAGCTTAATAGCAGTAATTTGGGTTTTCATGGAGTCCACAAAATGTTTTCAATCACTTGTTGAATAAAAAATATGACTGCGGCGCCAAAACAATCACAATAGTAGCAAGGATTAAAGTATCGGTATCGATTGTTGTATTGGTCGGTTAAATTTAAGATACATATCGGTAGGTATCATATCGTATCGGAGATACGCTGAGATACGTTGAAGATCAAGGATAAAAGTATCGGTATCAGTCACCGTATCGGTCGGCTATATTTAAGATACATATTGGAGGAATATTGTATCATATCGGAGATACTTTAAACCATGATTATAGCAGGACACAAGTATAGATCAGAATGGAAGAAGTCCAGGAACTTAAAATCCAGAACTTTGCTTGACTCCAAAACTTGGTTGAGTGTAGTACTTCGATGGTGGAACAATTGCTCAAATACCCAAGGCAGTCCAGTGGTTAGATTCTGAACTGGGGTTACTGTTCAGAATTAGAAACTTGCGAGGCAGAAATTTAGAAGTTTGATAGCCACCAATCAGCATATCTGTTGATGGCACAAATCTGCTTGAAGGTAGGGTTTGGGTAAAGTAAGATATACTTCACATAACATAGAAATCCAAGGGCTAGATTATGTGATACAGCAAGCACCTGTTCTGATCCAGAAAACCCCAAACAGAGCAACCACAAGGTGTGAAAATCCCAAAACAAAGAACATCAATATAATAACAGTACATGATCAATCTTTATTCCTGCAAGGTTTTGATTTTTGATAACTCAGAAAATGGCAGTATAATAGTAAGGAATAATCTGAAGTAACAGGGTATAACTTAGGTGCAAGTTAGGATATGATGGTGGTGTCTTGTCATACTTGGAGAGAAGACACCATTAGCAGAGTATAAATCTTCATGCGCAGTGTATCAATGTGCCCCATGGAAATATCAATCTTCATCATCATAAGAAACCCTATTTTTTCAGATTCTATGAACTAGGGTTTCACAGGAAAAAAAAACAGCATTGCTTGTTGTACACCGCAATAGAGGGAAACCCTAATGGGACTCTCAAAACAAGAAAGAGGATAGGAGCTACTGATTTTGTTTAATGCTCTGATACCATGGGAAAGTTTCAGTTCTAAAACAACCAGCAGTACTAGCAAGAAGGAGAAGGAAAATAAGGAAACAAGAGAGAAAAGAAGAAATAAAGAGAGAACAATGGCTACTGATTGCAGACAACAGACAATAGTCAGTTACTTCAGTCGGTAGCAGTAACTTGTATTTATAATGATAAAACTATGTTAATTACAAGTATACCCTTGTACTTATGTACTCATGCGAATGTACACAAGTAAGTAAAAGCTATTCTAAAAATACTGAAATACCCTCACTGCGGTACATAATTCTTTTCATGTAAAATAGTAATCTTTCAGTTTCTGGATCCCTCTGAATGTCAGGTAATCTGAAATTTATCATGGCATATATCTTGAGGCCACTAAATTATTAAATTTATTTGGTTGTTAAACAATAGAACTCATGTGCACCCTTTTCAGTATGCTAGCTAATATGGCTTGAGATACTTTGCAGGTTTATATACTTATTCATTGGTGTTGGAGCTATTCTCTTCGTCATATCTTGTTTTGGTTGCATTGGAACAGTAAGCAGGAATGGGTGCTGCCTAAGTTGTGTATCCTAGTTCCTTGAGTAATCTTTTTCTTTTCTTCTCCCTTAATTAACATTAACCATCCATCTTATTTTTAATTTCAGCATGTGGTGACTGTAATTTATTTTATTTTAATTTTTTGCTAACTTTATTTTTCTAGAGTCATTTGAACAAGATTGGGATTTTACTAGGGTTGATCATTTTTTTGTGACCAAACTTGAATTTTGTTATCTAAGATCTGTAGTTTATTTTGTTTGTAGAGATTTTTGTCTTCTCAAAATATTGACATGTTCATCAGTTGCGTTGCCATAATCTTTATTATATAACATTATTCTTTTAAATCTTGATAACATGTACAAGTTAGTCTAGTCGTGATGGATTCCTTAAACAAAGGCAGTATTCTTTGTTGGTGGTCTTGTTGATCTTAGCCGAGCTGGGGTTTGCTGCTTTTATATTCTTTGACAAGAGCTGGAAAGATGTAAGTTTTATTATGTCAAGGAATTTCTTATTTGCCTGGTTTTTATACTTACTTTTCTGGTTGCCAAAAATGCCCCTTTTCAGGCACTTCCAACTGACAAAACTGGTGACTTTGATATGATCTATGATTTCCTTAAAGAGCACTGGAAAATCGCAAAATGGGTTGCTTTGGGAGCTGTTATATTGGAGGTGAGAATAAGTAATGTATTTTTCCTTTGTTAAAACTTTAGTGTACTATGTTCTCTTCTGTTGAAGTGGGCAGTTATACGGTGGAGTGAGACCTGCATTTCATCCTTCCTTTGAGAAGAAATACTGATCTATTTATGTAGGGAAAAATGTCGTACTTTTTCTTGTGTTTGTCTTTTTATACATTTAATGTGGACAATATGTGAGATTGTGCAACTCTAGAACAAACTGCACTTTCTTCTTCTTTTTTTTCTTTTGCTATAGCTGCTGCTGAACTTGATTGGTTATCTGTGAATACTTGAAGAATTAAAAGGACAAGAGGGAATCCTGAATCCTTTTCATCCTATTACATTGCAAATTGAATAAGATATTTGCTCTTCAACATGTTCAATGGATCACAGCCATATTGAGAAGCATTTTATCATTTTATATTCTCTCCAAAGCAATTGTTGAATTGATGTGCCAAAGAAGTGTAGCACTGGTAAAAGATATAATTCATCCACTGGTTAAAAAGAGAATTGATCAAACCCTTTCCCAGATCAGCCTCTTATCATGCTTATGAAGATATACAATTGTTGGGGGGGGGGTGGTCTCTCATTCATACAAAGGAGACTTTGTAAACTACCCAACAAGATGAATCTTCCCAAGAAACCTACTACAGTTTCTTTCAGATCATCATTATAAGTAAGGCCAACAGTCCAGAAAATTTGTTGAAATCCTTTGCCTGGCCAAATTGATTTGGAAGGAGATTTGAGTTGGGTGGTCTGGATTCCAGATACCTACATTACATGGATTTTTTTTTTCTACTCATGTCAACTTTTTATTTTTATTTTTTAAGATAAAACTTTTCAACTAGGAGATGTCAAGTGGAACTGTGTGATTATTATTAGAAAAAGAAATGGGGAATGAAGAGATGAAGCAAACAGAATATTGGGCTGTGTTTTGTATGCATTTTCAGAATAGATTTTTGGTCTAGGACACATTTTGAAACCCGATTGTTCTCTATTTTCTCACTTCAGAATGTATTCCGAAAATATATACCAAACATAGCCTTAATGTTTACTGTTACTTCATACGTGTTTTTTTATTATTTTTTATGAACAAATTCAAGCAGCTAGGTTGGATAACAAAGCCCTTGCAATTTTGATGTATAAGCATATCCTCTCTCAATTTCTCTTCCACTGAGGTGGTCATATGGGAAAAACTTGTGTATCTCCACTGCCTTAGTAAATCTCTTATCTTACAAATAACCTCCTGGTTGAATATCCAGCTGAACCGCACACTTTGTGGCTGCATCTTTTGGGCCTCCTTATTTTCCTTTCAAATTCTAAAGATTTAGTTGCAAAGTAAAGTTGATAACTAGATCTGGAATGATATAGAGTTGTTATACAATCATGTTAGATAATGTTTACTAAAATTTTCCTTTTAGTTTTGATTTAATTTCACTTCCTTTGCCTTTATTTCCGTTGCAACGAGATGGAGCCTTCTTGTATTTTCATTAATAAAGATGAGCATTTATGATATACACATATGATGTATTACATTGCGTTGCAGTGTATTCTTATGTATTGTATCCTGTATGCAATATGAATTTTTTTAGGGAAAGGAAATACATCAAATCTGTGTGTAGTTTGAACCCAAGACTATCTGCTTGATAAGTAAGTAAGCAAACCAACTAAGCTAAATCTAAATCATATGAGAAAAGTAACAAATGTGCCCAGACCATACAACAAGTGGGCTTGGACCTGAGTATGTGGCTCAAAGCAAGATCTGGGCTTGGCACATCCTGGCACAAAGGCCCTTATATTCAGTGCTAGGCCTGGCCCGACCCTGTCCCATTCAACAAATTACCACCCCGAAGTTTGACTCAGATGGTTGTAACAAAATTTAATAAGAATGAGACGGCCCAAATGGCGAGCCTGTGGCACAACGGTTAAGTTGCACTGTTGCAACATGTTGGTCACAGGTTCAAACCTTGGAAACAGCCTCTTCTGCGAAGCAGGGGGTAAGGCTGCATTCACTTTGCCCCTTCCAGACCCTGCAGTAGCGGGAGCCTCGTACACCGGGTTGCTTATATATATATATTTATTTATTTATATATTTAAGTGGGAAAACAATAGAGAAACCTGCACTTGATTTGACATGAATACATGAGAAGGTGAGGATTATACTCGTGTGGCCACTGCAAATTGACAGCAAAAATTTAATCAGTTATCAATGAAGTAGAGCTCAATTCAGAACAGTTCATTGTTAGAAGAACTACCTAAAGCTTGGAAGGGACATTTTGACATTTGGACAATGGGACCCAATCACATCTTACCAGACTGGATTCTGGCACTGGCATCGGCCAGCCCATGTATGAACAAGAATTAATTTTATTTCCCCAGCTAGCTATATAGACACCTTTCCATGCTTTGTATCTGGTGTATTCAATTAATTTCCTCTGCGTATTGGATGGTGGCTGTATTTATCATGCCCTTCTCAGACCATCCAAGAGCTAGTACTAAGGCAAGAATGTATTACCTCCATAATCATTCTAGTTACCTGTTTCCTGATTGTCGTACTGTTCTTCTGAATCTGATCATTTGTAGAACCGGCTTATCTATCTTTATTTATTTTTTTAATAATTTCAAATGTCATGAGTTGTTGTCATGTCCCATGGATAACTTTATCATTTCAGCATACATGACATGCTTGGTCACATTCTATCATTGATATATTATGTGTGTGAGTGCTTGCTGCTTCAATTGCTGAAGTTGGGTACCTGTCGAAGTGCAGGCACTGGTGTTCTTGTTAGCGCTGATTGTAAGGGCTGCAAACAGGCCAGCAGACTATGACAGTGATGATGAATACCTTGGCCCTAGATCTGGAGCCCGGCAACCATTGATAAACAGGCAAGGAGTTCCAGCAACAGGAGTGCCTGTGGGTCCCGCCCTTGATTCACGTCCAAGCAGGAATGATGCCTGGAGCACAAGGATGAGGGAAAAGGTGCAGTCCAACTTGGTTGAATTTTTGTTTTCCTTTCAGAAATTTGAACAACTACATTTAGAGGGTAAACATCATGTTACATCATGGAGAGCAGGGTCCAACATCTGGTGTTGTCCGACCTAATGCTAGTAAACCAAAGTTAGCCAGGTTCCTTGTGATTACATCCCACTACGGAATTTCTCCGTGAAAATAGAATGCTGAAGATTGAACGTTGGTTATTATAGCAGATTAATCTTAGGAGTGCCAAGCTTCCGCCTCAACCATCACCCCCACCTAAAAAATGAAAAAAGAAAAAAGTAGAACCCCACCTCCCGTATTGGCACCAAATATATGATATGGACTTGAAAGCATAATGCAATTCTTCCATATGGGTGCCTAGTATTCCTTTGGTTATAATTAGGGTTACTTTACTCCTTTTTTAACACTTGTTTTTCTGTTTTCTGTATTTCCATGACCAGTATGGGCTTGATACGGCGGAGTTCACATACAACCCGAATGAGTCAAACAGGTACCCACAAACAGCCGCACAGCCGGCAGAGGAAAGAAGTCGTTGCACCATAATGTAATTTAATCATCTGGTGTTGCTTAATCCTAGAAGGGTGGTTTCCCTGAAAACAGATTTTGCTGGACATTGGTGTGCACTACTTTGAAGTTGTAAAAGAGTCATTTTTCCCGCTTTTTTCTGGCTTGTGTTGTACAAACATTTTTTCAGGAGTTCTTTTGGTCCACTGGTAACTTTCAGAGAAATGCTTCTCATTAGCTCTATCATCTGACAAGGCAAATTGACTGCATTGCTCATGAAATACTCCCAGCATGATGCCACCATTACTTACTGTGTTGTTTAGACCACCATACGCGTATTGACCAACACTATCCAATTCAATTGGAATGTGGTTCATCCGGAGCTTGGCGTCAAGAAGGAAAGGTAGAAACAATCAATTATAATCTTGTAAAACATATTGAGGATTGAACACAATTAGGGCATGGCCATACTGGTACTTGTGTTGCTGCTATTAGTGATAAGATGTGGAATCCATGGCCCTTCACTCATCCCAATGGTCTATGCCGGGAGAGTTCAAGCTCATTGACCACATCACAAATTCATCGTTTCTTGTGATACATGTTGTACTGCAGTGCTTTTATATAATCTGCTTTAAACATTTGAATCAAACTGATGAACCAAGGGAGATTTTATGGACTTATTAAAGAGAACATGTCAATATATTTTTGTGGTAACTTGGATGAGGCTGAAAATTTGTAGGCAGGTAGACCTGGAAGTTCCTTGGCTCACATGTCAAAGTATAAGCCAATTGCCTATGAAATGGCCATAGAAATCCTCAATCTTTATATTTAACATGTCTCCATGATATTGCTACTCCAACAAGTAGAAAAATATAACATGAGGTAGACTTCCTCGTATATCTACACCCAGCGTAATCTGAATCTAAGTATTCAATCAACATGTTGTCTAGACAAAGCCCTCCTTCTGAAGCTAGGTTGGTGTTTCATTACAAAGGAAAATTCAATGTGGACTTAAATTCTTAAAAGCAAGTACTTTCCCAATAGGTCAGTTTTTGATTCTATGACGCTGAGGAAAAATGATCTATTACCTTTGAACAGTATTGTAAGTATATTCCCAACCTTAAATAAACTTGTTATGGTAAAAATTTGTAAGTAATACAAAATTCTGGACCCACCCATGGATTCCGACTGTTTCCAATTTACCTTGACAAACCCCAATTCTCCCACCCCTCTTTCTTTAACTTGGGTTAGTGATTTTATTATGGGAAATGTGTGGAATACAAGTTTTTAATTTTTATGCTTACCCTAATAAATGATATTTTACAAATCTTAATTTCATTAGATAAGGATAGATGGTGGTGTCACCTCTCCAAAGAAGCATTTTAAAACTAATTCTACAAACCTAATTGGATGCTCAAACAAATGTACTTGCTCTTATCTATGTTCCTATTGGTGGTGATTCTTTTGGAAACTCGAAATACACCCAAAATTTAATATCTTTTTCTAGAGAGTAGCTCATGGCCGAATCCCCACCGAAGAAATATTGAGAAATGATGGATGTAGATTTAACCTGTGGGTTTTGTCTTAAGCAACAGGAATCCATTTGACACTTCTTTCTCGCTTGCGAAATCACAAAAGGAATATGGGCAGCTGGGCCTTGAGCCTCTGAACAACAGCTTTCTCTACTAACTTTTCAATGATTCGATTATGTATGTATCTTTTTAATTCTGGAACAATTCCTGGATATGACTTAAATTATTTCTTTACTATTTTTATTACAACATGTTACTTTATTTAGTCACATCGTAATAAGGTTATTTATAACTGTATTAAGCCTAATCTTTTCTCTATCTTACAACTTGTGAAACAAGGGATTGCTCAATCTTGTCACTCCTACATTCAATAGGTGACTCCAACCCGATCTACCTTAATTAATGCACCTGAATTTCCTGTCCTCACCTCACCAATTCTTATTTATGTGGGTATGACTGATGCTAAGAACAATATTTTTGGCTGGGTTACTTGTATCATTAATTCAGGAAAATGTATCTCATTATGTGTTGATTATCTAATGATAGGAAAAACCATTGATGTCAACTGCAAAAGCCTTTTTTATGGAGTCAAGCGAGCAAAGGAGGAAGGATGGTGCTTAAAGGAGATTTGGAGTAACTCAACAGAATTAGACATGCTACTTTTTAATAGCAATACCACATCATGGCCTTGGAACGCAATCCCCCAATTTTTTTTATGTCTATACTATTTTGTTTATGCCCTAATTTTTTGTCAAGCCCAACAACGGAGTGGTACTTCTATTGCATATGATAGCACATATGACTATGAAAAACAAACACAAATACTGAGCATTAGCTCAAACATTGATGTTTTAAGCTTCATTTCTAGTTAATGGATATTTCTTTTTTCTTTTTTCAATAAAAAATAAACATGTCGTCTACATGTTTGTAGGTGAGCGTGTGATCTTTAGTTCTTTGAAGATACCTCATCACGTTCTTTGCCGTTGACAAGTGTGGCATAGCATTTATTTTTTTTTTTTTGAATTCTTTCTAATATTTCCACTACAAAGACAATATCTAGTCTTGTGTAGACCTGAGCATACATTAACATAGCTACTATACAAATATGGGATATTTTGCTTTTCCTACTTTTCTAGGTCAGTCATCGAGCATTGTTCCCAATTAAAAGTTTGCACTTTTAGCCATTGTGTAACACTTGATGAATGAGGCTCCATCGTAAGGTGGTTGGCAAACATTAGGAGATACTCAAATCTCCTAGGGAGAGTTAGGTTGTGGGAGATTAGGGCTGCAACAAGGTCGGGTGGGATTGGGCTTTTGAAAAACCCCAGTCCAACCCTGAGTCCCTTAGCTAGACCCAGGTCCAGTCTAACCCTAACTCAGGGCCAAACCCCTGATTGAACCTACAATATCTATCGAAATTTCATTAACTAAGCTGAAATGGAGTGGGAGTGATAAGAAATCTAATATGTGATTAATCATTGAAGTATGTAACTATTGAATAATAAAGGAGTTAAGAGTGAAGATTGGGAGACAACAAAGGAGAGCTAGAGTACCTTTGTTGCAAGGAAACGCCCAACTGAGTATAGAAAGTCGTATGGTTTGAGGGGAGGCAAAGTACCTTTGTTGCTAGAAGAAACGCCCAATTGAGTATAGAAGGGAGAAAGAATGGGCGGGCACGAGCAATCTGGTGTTTGAGCTGATTGGCCATACGACGACTACTTCACTTATTAGATTAGTATTGGCCACATTCCACGGAATGGAATGGAATAGGATGGAATAGAAAGAACGCTAGCGCTAGCACTATAAGGTCGGTTTTCTTTTTCTTTCTTTCTTTTTTTTTTGGGGGGGGGGGGATAAGAAGGTGAAGAACCAACCTTATCCCCCACCCCAACTGGTAGTTGCTGGGTCTCCCCATCTCTCCTAAACTTCCCCTGGTCTTTGTCCCGAGCTATATGAGGCAGAAACTCATCCCATGCACGGTGCGAAGGAGGCAAAGTACCTTTGTTGCAAGAGGAAGCGCTCAATTGAGTATAGAGGTTTCTATTGGTCATTATATAAAATCAAATCAGGGTCGCACGCTTAGTCTGAGGCCTCAACCCTAACCTAGTCTAACCTTGACTCGAAGTTAAAGAATTCCAACCTTGACCTGCCCTTAGGGCCATAAATCTTAGCCTAGACCCAGTTCGGGCTTAGGGTGGATTTGAGCCAAACTTGCACCCTTATGGGAGATGGAGATCTCCACAATGTGAGAGGTGTAATTGCCACCTAGAAGGGAAGTTGTATAATAGTTTGATTATAACTTGGGAAGACAATCTTGAGTAGAAGCCTCTACATCAGGCTCAGGCTACTAAGTTAGAACTCATCCTGAAAAGTCATTCTCAAAAACTGACTTTTACCCCAAAAAATTCCTTAAAAAACTAGCGGGTACCTGTGAGAATGCCCAAATAAGTCTTCACATCCAACCATTTATTTTAGATGTGGGATTATTCATTTTGCCTTCTACGTGGAACCCCTGCAGACAAGGGTCGGAAGCGCCTAAAAATTGTCTTGCCTCTTTTTCTCTCCCTTGCCCGTTACCTCTTAGCTCTTCACCCATCATCTTTGTGCAATTCGATTTTAGAAAAGGATTTTAGAAAGGAGTTCGGCTGCATTTGATCCCTGCTCGACAAAGGATTTCGGCTGCGTTTGATACCTGCTCTCTTTCAACTCTAATCTACACTACCTTCGTTTGACATCGGTAGTGCGAACTGGGCTGGAAGAGTGAGGAAACCCCTGGAACCGACGATTTTGGTTAAACCCCTCTCAACATCGGTAGTGCGAACTCGGCTGGAACCCCTTTGGTGAAATCCCTGCTCTCCATCTCTCTCGTCTCTCAGATCTTCAAGGTACTGAAATCGTCTCCGTTCTTTTGGTGAAACGCTTCTCAACAATCAAATGTTTCAGAATATTTCTACCCTTTCTCAACCTTAGAACGTCTGAAATTTCAAATTTTTTTTTCAACACCACTACTGTAGGGACACTAGAAACATATTATCAAAACTGAAGTTGTTTTTTGTTTGATTGATTATGCTTTTTCAATTATGTTTGAATGCCATGTGTTGATGCTCTGTGTTCTACCCCCAACTGGTTTTGGTGATATGTTTGTTTGATTATTGCTTTTTGAATGCTCTGTGTTGATGCTCTGTTCCTGCTGAGTTCATAGAAATTTCAGTTGATAGATAACTGTTAGCGGATGCACAAACCCAGGATGACAGAAGTGATGTGGTCGTAGCCGCAAGCACAACCAACCAATTATGAAAACAGGAAAAAGATACATTGATAGGGAAGGTGGGAACTAAAGACATAGGTCATAAGTATGATGTAGCTTACTGGAATTTGAACATTTTTCTGCCCTTTGATAGGGCATGAGCAAACAAAAAGATTATGAAACTTCTCAAAAGTTGATCAGTCATTGCTTTTTTTCTTTTGTTAGTCACATATGTTTTGGGGGTATAAAACAAGAACTCTAGATAGGTTTTAATGATTGTAACAAGTAGGCACTACTATTTACTGATAGTAGTGAAGTTTGAGGACAAACAGAGAAGAACAAGAGTTTCTAGATGTTCTAACTTCTAATTTTGGTTGGTCTATAAGAAGTACAGGGTAACCAAGATTGGAGTTAGAGATGCCAGATCTCATGGTTGGTTTACTCCAGCATCTGAATCATCTATTAGATTTAAGAGACCAGAGGCCCCCACTTAACAGCTGGTTATGATATCTAAAACTCTGTTACTGCCACAGATTAAGTTTCTGTAATTATTGATTATCTACAAAAACATTGTTTTCCTATTCTGAAGCCGTTTTTGAAATAAGTTCACCAAACATCATTTTTCTGTTTAGAATGGAATTTTAACACAGAAACTAAAAATTCTGTTTTTGACACGAAACGTCATTTCTGGAACAGAATGACTACCAAACGCAGCCTATATTCTCTATTCCTGCATATATTTTCATCACTCCGCTGTGAGTAATTTTAGGAAAATAAATGTTAAAAAAAATGATAACCCATAGAAAGAAAATACAAAAGCACCACTCCCTAGGGAGAATATCACTTGCACCAAAGGAAAAAAAAAAGAAGAAGAAGGGAGAATATCTCGATTTCTAGCTATACCAATCTATAAACAGGATGGAAAAGGTGAGTACAAACAAGAAAAGTAAAAGAAAGGTCCTGCTACTGCTGTTACGCTGAATGGCTTGGGACAGCTCCTTGTTGCCCATGTCCACATTCTTTGTAGCTTCAACAGCCTAAAAGTAAGAATATAAAAACAGGGTTGCATCAAATACAAGAATGTGAAGAACCTGAACAAAACTGATAAGATAAAACAAATTCTGATATAAGTTTAATGCTGCTATCTAGGAATCCGCAAAGAATGATGCCAATGGCTTGGCATTCAAATTATTGAAGATACAACCACAAAAGTCAGCTTTTCTTTCTCATAAGAAGCCTTTTGGTTCATCTGTAGAACCCCAAAAAGAACGATTTGGACTGCCCAAAGTCACTCAATGTTGGATTATTAGTAATATAGCCAATACACTAAACATGAATTCAGAACATGATAAATGGGAACAATCCTTGTAGGGATCTATAAGGAGCAGGTTCCCTTCTACACACACATGAAAGAAGAAGAAGAAGAAGGTTCACAATCATTCAATCTATAGAATTCTTTTTCCTCAAGGTTTAGAAAGCTTTAAAAATTAGATGTTCACACTCATTAAATTAGTTTGAATTCAATTTAATGTTAGGTCTCAACCCCACCTGTTCTAACCAATATCAAACTCAAAATTACCCTATATGATTTAGCAATGTCAGAAGCGACAAATGATTGGAAAAAGATCAAGCAGAATAGATTCTTACCTTCTCATGCAAATACTCTATCTGCTTAGACTGTTGAAGAACATGTGTCGCCATAAGGTTATTCAGTGCAGATAGTTCTACCATCTTTGTCTCAGTTTCTTGAACAGCATCTAGAAGACTGGCCAACTCTACTTGTTTAAATACAGTGACAAGCAATTTCAATCTTACCCAGCAGAGAAACTCCATAATCAAAAGCATAAAGGGGAACTTGTACAAGAGAACCTTCAGCCATAAACCAACTTAATGATTACCTGAAGAGCTCGTGTTTCATCATCCAATAGTTGCTGCTGAACTCTATGGGGTTCAGATGGAAATTCATTCCTTGATTCCTCCCTGAGCTCTGAATGATCAGATTCGGATACAACCGGTGTATTTGGGTCAGCGGCATGGTGTAGCTTTCGTCTTGGTATTACACTATTAATGGCATACTGGAAGTGAATGGCTCTAAGCAGGTCAAACTTAGCTGTCACGGAGTTTAGCCTCTCACTTAAAATCAAAACCAGACATCCATAGTAGCAGATAAGTGACAAAGAAACTAATAGACTATAGAAATCCCCCACTAAACTGAGTTTAGTAGTTTTCACCCAAAGAGCATGACTTAAATACATGTGGTTCCTGAAAAAAACTGAACATCATTGTTTTGTTTGAAAAGTGCCCCCCCCAAAAAAAAGGTAAATGGAGTCCTAGTGGGGTTCTCTGGAAGCGTAAGATACTAGTTTCAGATATCCAGTGAAACCAGAATTGCAGTGACAGATTTAGAAAACAGATGTAAGAGATGAATTGTCTGATCTGGACTTGGTAGTGGGGTTTTCTGGAAGCCTAAGATTATTAGTTTCAGATAACCAGTGAAACCAGAATCGCAGTGACAGTTTTAGAAAACAGTTGTAAGAGATGGATGGTCTGATCTGGACAGAAATCTGGTTGAATGTTTATTATGGACTGAGAAACAAAAACTTAAATTTCAAATTAATTTAATGGTCATATTTGAAGTTATGGCTCAAGTTTACTCGAAGTAGGATTCTATAAATCATGGTCCAGAACAACAAATCGATAATCAGATTAAAAGGAACCAGAGTAGAAGTATTTCAGAAGATTTAACATACTGGAATATTAGTAACAGATGAATAAGCAATTAACTGAAATCAAGTTTCAGAAAGGTAACTCAGAATTCCAAAAAATTGAAGAAACATACTAGAACTAGGACTCTTCTAGTTCGATGGAAAGATGAAATTTTAAACCAGAAAACAAACCAGCAGGATAGTGATTAACTAAACTGACAGAGAAACCTGAAACTAAGATGCATAGGAACTAGAAAGTTCAGAACTGACCTGATTCTGCAAGAAAACAAAAATGGCATAATAAGAAAGAGAATGAGAAGAAGAGATAGTGGGCGAGCCTGTGGCACAATGAATAAGTTGCACTATTGCAACATGTTTGGTCACAGGTTCAAAACTTGGAAACAACCTCTCCTGCAAAGCAAAGCAAAGCAAAGCAGGGGGTAAGTTTGCATACATTTGCCTCTCCCAGACCCTGCAGTAGCGAGAGCCTCGTGCACTGGGTTGCTCTTTTTTTTTTAAATGAGAAGAAGAGATATGAAACAAAAGCTTCCCACCTGGAACTTGACTGGAATCCCACCAGCCTACATGAGCATCCAGCAAGGGTCTCATTGCATCTCATAACAAGTTACTCTGATTCCCATAGAGCAACGGAGCAAAAGCCAATCTTCCATTACTCAGATTCGCATGCCTTAATGGCTGGTTACATAAAACATGTAGACTCTCAAAATATGACTCCCAACATGACTAGAAATAGCCTAAACCACTAATCAAATTGGCTACTTAAATTACCAATAAACAGCTAAAGACAACTCCAAAACTCAACTCACTCAAAAACCTCCATCTGTGTTTGGGTTCCCAAACCAACAACTTGACATATTAAAAAAAATCAATTCATAGCTGGAGTGGACTTAATATAGATTCCTAAACCAGCCTGAACTAGGACACATAATGAAAGTATTCCTAGAGAAACTAAGAATTATGAAATTCCTGAAACCGCAAGCTATTCTTCTTCTCCTAGCATTTCTAATGGTGCCTAGATACTGCATCAATTCTCCACGTCTTGAAAAAACTTGGCCACAAGTTTTGTAGTGGCTTAGAATGAGCACTACAGGATTAGCATGCATCTTCAACCTAAATAAAATTCTGGTAGCACATTGGAAAATACGAAAAAAAAAATAAAATAAAAAATGTGCAGCCTAGGGAACCTTCTTAAAAATAGTGAGGTGAAATCACGTATCTCTATGAAATCCGCGACAATAACAATAGCATCTTGAATATTCACGGCTTCGCGTGAAGTATTCTCGAAGTCTTCCTTAACCAGGACCTCGTCTAGTATCGCTGCTGCAACCTTTGCTATCTTCTTTGAGTTTTGCAATGTTATCTTGCATGGCAGAATTTTCTACACATTGAATCTCTTCATTAAAATCTTCAATCATTGTCTCATCTTTGTCGTCGCAGGCTGCTTTGTTTCTCCTTCTTTATCTTCAACAGTAGGCTCTAACTCTTGAACTGAAGGAATATCTTTTGCCTAGCAAAGAACCTGATTTTCAGCTTGAATCATTGATTCTTCTACAATTGTTTTCTCCTCTTCGCTTTTACAATCGCAATGAAACTCGTGTAGGAAAACTGGATTCTCCTTTACCGGGTCATTCAAAGTGATACACTCCTCCTCTTTAACTATTTCCTTTGTTTCTTCCTTTGACGGTGCAAAGTTGAGCTCAGCCTGTGCTTTAACGTTATACATGTTAGACATCCAACACTTTATAACTTACGAACTGAATTTTAGAGATAGTTGCTTCGAGCTTTCTTCAGCTTTGAAGGCCTTTTGGCAGTAATCTTGTCGAAGGGAGAGCTTCCTTTGGATATTTTCTGGTAGATACCTGTTCTTCAACTCGTGCTTCATTTCTTCCCAAGTCCTAGGCTCATCCCTTCTAACTCTAAACCTCACTTAATGGATTCCCCACCATTTTTTAGCACAACCAATCAATTGCAAATGAAAAAATCTAAACTTCATCTCCTCTTCCAAGTCTTACTAGTCAAAATATTCCTCTAAAGAAGCTAACCAATTAAGGAATAGCCATGGGTCCATCCGTCCAGCAAAGTATGAAACTGCTGGCTTCACCTTTCTGTAGTATTATTAGAGTCCTTCCATGATAACTGTTCTTTACCAAGGTATGCAAGTTGTCCTCAAAAGATGGCTAATTTGTAGGAACTTTCTATGGTCCTCTCTCAACTCTCATGGTATTATTTGCAGTAAATTGAGTTGGTAATACCTTGTCAGGTCTAGGATTTTCAAAATTTCCCGGCATAGAAGAAGGATTATAATCAGCATGGTGCTGTTCTATGGCAGTCATCCTATCATATCATTGCCTGATCATATCAATGTCTAATTGAGTGTATCTTGAACAATAACTGGGTAAGAAGTCCTTGTCTCGATGCTGTCCATAGCTCTGACACCAAATAATGGGGTTTTCTGGAAGCCTTAGGATACTAGGTATAGAAATCAATAAAACCAGAATTGCAGTGATAGGTTTAGAAACCAGATTTAAGAGATCTCAGAAAACAAACTAAATTGATGCTTGGAAGACACACCTCTTGGGAAGACTCCAACCTGTAAGATTAAAATCTCCTTTAGTTTTTATTGTTAATCAATTTCATTTCCTCATGGCTTGCCACATTCATTCCTACACATACATGGTTCCAATTAGGCATCTCTCGTTGTCCTTTTCAAATCAACCAATGGGTACATATCAGGGTATCATCTTCAACCCTCAAACTACTGTGTTACACTATAAATCATAGTTTTTAAGGCGCTGGTAAGGCGATGCCTTAGTAGCGCTTAGGTGCTGATGCGGTCTAAAGATGGTAAGGCAGTACTCCGCCTTATGTAAAGTGGCGCTTTATGAGTTTTTTTTTTTTTTAACACATTTTTAAATTACTTGATGAAGATTTCAAATATAGATTTTTTGTTGGTAGGTGTATGGTTTTGTTAACACTTGAGATGTATGGGATTAGCTTTACTCCACCAAAAATAACCAAAACAAACAAAACAAAAACCAGATTCACAAATAGGGTTTGGATTTTGTCAAGGGTTTTAAGAAAGGGCTTTGAGAAGGAATCAAGAAACAAGGAAGAACCACTGATCCAGGAACCATTTTGCTCTGATAGCGGTGAGCTTCATTCTTCTTTGACAGGAATAGAAATATAGTGGATGACCTTAGGGCTTAGGCACTTATTTTGGCATCATAGAGGTAAGCATAATAAATAATTGTATTTTTTATGTCTTCTTTTCTTTATATTTATAATTTGGTTTCATAATTACGTATTTATATTATATGTTAATATGTTATGATGATTGATGATTAATGATTAATGATTGATGATTGATGATTGATTATTGATGATTGATGATTGAATATTGATGATTGATGATTGATGAAGATGAACTTAGTTTATTCACTTTATTGATTTGTTTTCTTGATGAATATCTTACATTAGTATAAATATGAACCTTTAATATTTATTTAACATATGAGTATTCAACTAGGATTTGAGCCAAATAGATTGGTTTTATAAAAAAATTACACAGGAACGCTTTAGTCGATAAGGCGACGCTTTATGCCCGCCTTATCGCTAAGGCGCTCCGAAAGACCCTCAAACGCCTCCGTCGCCTTACCGCCTTAAAAACTATGCTATAAATCTTGTAAAACCTACTTCCAACAGAGAGATTTGCAGAGGTGGGAGTTTGATCGACTAACATTGAAGAGGAGAGGAGCAGGTTGCAGAGAAGTTCCCACTGCAGAGAAGTTTGTGGGAACTTCAAAAGCAATTTTTTTCCCAAATGGGACTATCGGAGGAGCATTCAGATTTTTTATTTCACAGGGGTGGAGCGGTAATTTCATTCTGCCAAATGGAAATTAAAATCCAAGGCCGAAAACCCTTTTGCCCTTTTCGCATTACGCTGAAACCCTTGACCCTTTACTCTTCCCTGGTTCGCCTCGCCATCAATATCCCTGGCTGCCGTCAGATTAGTCTCTCTTTCTCCATTGGTCAATTGAAAATTCCTAATATTCTCTTTGTTTCTAAAGATTTAATGGTATAATTTCTAAATCATTGTTTTTAATTGATAGCTTATGTGTTGGATTTTCTGATCTCAAAACTTCTAAATGGATACTCCATCTTTTACCAAACCTCTAGGAGTTGTTGGATTTTGTTTTTTTCTCCTCATGGCCCTCTTTTTGTGTTTGCTGGAGACACACCCACATTGATTCCTTTGTCTAGAAAGTAACAAGTGTTTGAGGGAATACCCCTGTACTGTGCAAAACAACATATCCCCTTGAACAAGATGTTAGTGCTCCTGAAGAATTTCATCTAGTGTTAATGTTAGTTTGGGAAGGCTGCAACGTTTGATTCATTTTCTGGGTGCTATACTGTTAGACATGTAAAGGGCAAGGCTGAATTTTGATATCTTTTGGTCTGAGATCAGGAAATATGTGCCTTTATTTTTGCTCCCGATTTTTATAGGGGAACCGTATTATGTATGTATCGTATTATTGTTGTATGTTTTTTTTCTTTTTTTTAGCTGGATTTGTAATAGTATTATTGCCTCTAGGTCTGTTTAATTCCCATTTTTTGCCATGCCCGAACTTACTGACTATGGATTATACATCACCTCGTCAACAGGTTTGAGTCGGCTCATAAGCAAACTAAATTGGGATTTCCTACTGTAGCTTGCATTGGGTAGTGTTATGGTTCTATCACTCAGAAGAATTGCAAGATATTCGATTTCTGTTCGTCATTTTAACTGCTTAGAAACTCAAATTTCTGATCTCTATGGCCACCGATGCAACACCTATTCCGACCTATGTTCTGGAGATCAGAGACGTTTCTCAAATAGTTCAAATAGAGATGCAAAAACAAAGGAAGATGTCAACGTAATTGCTTCTGGTAATGGTGAGAATGATAGATTCATGGCCTTCCCCTGTGATTTGCAGTGTTATCCCAGATACTATTTTGATTGTTCTCGAGGTGAAGTTCCATTTCATCGTTTACATTTCTCTCAATTCTCTCTCCAGCATGGTTTGCAATGGAAAATGTCAGCTTTGAATGTTAGAGCTTTTTCTTGGTTTTCAAATGGAGATGGAGAAACAGGTGAAGTGAAAAAAGAAGCCAGGGATGATGATGACAGTGAAAGTGAGAATGGTGAAAGCCAGGCTGAGTGTAGTAAGTCTGTAGCAGATCCGAAAGAAGTGGAAAGGGTCTGCAAGGTGATTCAAGAATTGTTTACATCTGATCGGAACATGGAAGCAGTTCTTGATCAGTGTGGAGTTTCTCTCTCTCATGATCTTGTTCTTGAGGTGTTAGCTCGGTTCCGCCTTGCTTGGAGGCCAGCATTTCGGTTCTTCCACTGGGCTGGGCAAAGACCAGGATTTTTACATGATTCTAGGACATATAATTCCATGATGGGGATACTTGGGAAGACAAGGCAATTTGAGAGCATGGTGGTGATGCTTGAAGAAATGGGGAATAAAGGGCTTCTGACAATTGAGACTTTCTCTATTGCTATTAGGGCTTTTGCTGCAGCAAAGGAGATGAAGAAAGCAGTTGGCATTTTTGAGTTGATGAAAAGGCATAACTTCAAAGTGGGGGTTGATACCTATAACTGTTTGCTTGATGCCCTTGGAAGGGCAAAACTTGGGAAAGAAGCTCAAGCTCTCTTTGAGAAGTTGAGGGATCGATTTACCCCCGACTTACAAACCTATACGGCTCTCCTTGCTGGATGGTGCAAGTTGAAGAAGTTAGTAGAGGCAGGGAAGGCTTGGAATGAGATGATTGACAAGGGTTTCAAGCCTGACATTGTTGCCCATAATATAATGCTTGAAGGATTGTTAAGTGGTAGAAAAAGTTCTGAAGCTATCAAACTGTTTGAGATCATGAAGGCTAAGGGCCCTTCTCCAAGTGTCCGAAGCTATACTATATTGATACGGGATTTGTGCAAGGGAAATAGAATGCAACAAGCTGTTGATTACTTTGATGAGATGCTTGATTCTGGTTGTCAGCCAGATCCTGCTGTTTACACATGTTTAATTGTGGGTTTTGGGAACCAAAAGAAGATGGATAAGGTCCATGGCTTACTTAAGGAGATGAAAGAGAAGGGCTGCAACCCTGATGGTCGCACCTACAATGCCCTTATTAAATTAATGACCAACCGGGAAATGCCAGATGACGCTGTTAGGATTTACAAAAAGATGATTCAAAATGGGTTCCAACCTACAATGCACACATATAATATGATGATGAAGTCCTACTTTCAGATGATGAATTATGAGATGGGATGTGCTGTGTGGGATGAGATGAATCGGAAGGGTTGTTGTCCCGATGACAATTCTTATACTGTTTTCATTTCGGGTCTTATAAGACAGGGAAGATCAGAAGAGGCTTGTAAATATATAGAAGAGATGATGGAGAAAGGAATGAAAGCTCCACAGCTCGATTACAATAAGTTTGTGGCTGACTTCGCTAGAGCTGGGAAGCCTGACATACTAGAGGATTTAGCTCAAAAAATGAAGTTCTCTGGAAAATTTGAGGCTTCCAATGTGTTCGCTAGGTGGGCTGAGATGATGAAGAAAAGGGTTAAGAGAACAGAGTTTTGAAGTTCTTTGGCACAGTCAGCATATTTGACCTGCAGTCCAATAATATAACAAGCCATTTGGTTAGGAAATTCTCACTCAGAATTGCTGCTAGGACATGATGTTGGCTGTGTTTCCAACAGTATTGTTTTCATCAGGTGTTTCATTTTTGTTACTTCAAGTGATCTCTTGTGGCATGGGTAATTCTAGACGGGAAATATCAATGAAATTCCCCACGTAATTGTGTGATGTTGGTGATATATTCTCTCTAGTTTTCCTTTTAACCAGCTGTTTCTTTTTCTGTAGGTCAATTCACATTTGTAAGTAGAAAGTATCAGCAAATACCATGAAATTTTTACTTGCAGTCTCTGGTTAGCTCTTTCTTTCTGATTGGTGGTATCTACTTATTTGAATAGCAACCATTTATACCAGTAGTGTTTAAATGGAATTGTAATTCAAGCCCAACTCAATCATAATTGGGTTTATTTGCCAATACCGAGACCTGAAAAAGAAGTGGTGAGTGGTACACTGGGTGAAGAATTGCCATTTGTATCTCTGTAATTGCAGTCAAATCCATGTTAAATTAGTTTGGAGCTTGATTAATTGGAGACCAGCTTCCTTATGTAATTATTATAACAATAACAAACCCATATCCCAACTTAATAGGGTTGGCAACATGGATCCAAACAAAGACACGGAAAAGTAAAGGTGAAAGGAAACAAATCAGAAAATAGTAGAAAATAGAACACAGTTGGATGGGGTTTGCTATGCGGATCCTAGCCCCTCCAATTAGTTCTATTCAATGTCATACTTGGAGCAAGGTCTAATTTGTACATGTTTTTCCTCACCAATTCTCCTATGGTCATTTTTTGTTTGACTCTTTTACATCTTTCTATTTGGATCAGAAAACTATAAACATCAAAACAAAGGTAGAGAGCTCCACGACTAGGAATGACCCTAGTTATCAATTCGGCCGAATAATTCGTGGCAGAACCGAATTTTTCCGAATTAAATAAAAAATTCGGATCGAATCCGAATTAAAAATAAAATTCAGTAAAAAATGTGCTTTTTACTAATTTGAATTTAAAACGTGAATAATTTGGGCCGAACCGAATTAAACCGAGTTATTTAAAAAA
>NW_024868332.1:0-31372 GCF_013358625.1 Macadamia integrifolia | reverse complement strand
TTAATCGGGCTTGAAGACTTTCAAAGGCTACACCGTGTCCGCCCATTTAACTAATCGGGCTTAGTTATTGAGGGCATGGTACACTTTATATTCGGTCGGTCGGCCTCGGGCTATAATCGGGCTACTTTAATCGGGCTTTAGTCGGGCCTTAATCGTGCTATGGACATGTTTAATGTTAAACGGGTTTTAACCGGTTTTTAAACGGGTCCTCTTTAAAATGTGCACTTATATTCCGGCCCACTCATGCAAGCCCAAAAAAATGAAAATAAATCAAAAAATGATACCAAATATAACCATTATTTAAAATGTGAACATGTCTTTACGTTTTAGTTTTTATTCTTTAATTTGGGGGGGTAAAATAGGTATTCTACAATCATTAAAGGTTCGGGCCAAGTCGGTGCACAATAGGCCGGTCTCGGTCGGGCGTTATTCGGTCGGTCTCGATCCGGCGCCCGATGGTCCAAGTAGCAAAACCGAGATCGACCATTTATAAATGAGCCGGGCTCAAGCCCGACACATTTAATAAATGGTCCGGGCCGGGCCGGTCTATAAACGGTCGGTCCCAGTCGATTTAGTCGGGTCGGGCACGAATTGACACCCCTAGAGAGAGGGCTGAGTTCTGGGCAAATAAAGGAGAGGAAGAAGATGGGTAAAATCGTCTTTTCAATTTAAAAAAACTAACACATTTTCAACAATGTTAGTTTGGGTAAATTTAAATGTAATAAACAGATTTTTAGGGGAGAAGATGCAATATAGGCAAACACCAGTGGAGGTTGATGTAAATCACCCCAAAATGAATATATTTGAAGTTGCATTAGAGGTGGTGGTGAAGGCAATAGTAGTGGTGAGAAGCCGTTAGGTCAAAAAACCCATCGATTTATTTCTTCGTAGTCTATTGAAATCTAACGCTATTTTTTTCCCCCAATTTTTGTGTGTTTCTCAAATGGAATGGGGTGAAAACTGTTTCTCACTCCTGATTCTTAAGAAATTAAATAAATAAATAAATTACAGAAACAAAAAACGGATAGGCAACACAGAATTTGTTCCATTTATACTTAAAAAAAAAAAAAGGAAAAACATCAAATTCCTTTTTTTTTTTTTTGGTAACGTTACTATGTAGCATCCGCTATTATACAGGACATACCCTTTTTTTTTTTCTTAATTAATGAAAAATTATACAGGATCTACAAGTATTTTTAAATAAAAAAATGTCAAAAAAATATATATATGAAATTCTTTGTTTCTTCTTCCAGATTTCATTTTCTAATTTTAATTCCATCTGATTTTGGGTTGATTTCGTCAGATTCAAATCCAATTCGAATAAAAAATGAAAGTCAATCATGAATCCGATTATGGTTTTCAAACCATAGTTGGTGGATGTCAATTCTCTCTTTCCAATTTCAACCTTTTTCATGAATCCAACACAAAATTGCAGAGAGAGAGAGAGAGAGAGAGAGAGAGAGAGAGTCTTCTTTGCTCTTCTGTGTTATCCTTGTCGTCCTCTAAATATCCCAACAACTACAGCTCTCTCTCTTCTCTCTTCTCTCTCTGGGTGCTGTGGTCCAGTAGAAAGCCAAAAAAGACAAATTAACGCCAGAAAGCGATTGGTTAAAATTAAGGATGTCACGGGGTCTTAAACTATTAATGCTATTAATAATGCATTTGAGGTAGACCATTCGTTCTGTTGGGCTTTTCTTTGTAATTGAGGTTTGGTCATGTATGTGGACATTTCATTCGATCTGGTTGGAATTGTGATTGGACACGGGAAGTGGAAATGGAAATCTTACCTGCCATTTAATTTATTTCCTTCTTCTTCTTCATGAAGAAAGGAGAAAATCTCCCTAGGGACAGCTTGGGTTTTAGCTGTTTTTTTTTTTTATTTTCTTCCTCAGATTGATTGAGGTCTAATAATGGGATTCACCATTTTGACTTTGTTCCTTCTGGCAACTCTAAATAATTCTTTTTACCACTGAAGTTTCAAAATACCTCATCACCTAATGTAATATTTGGTTTTGGATTTTTTCCTTAACACAAGGGTTCTTTGAAGAGAGGTAGCTATCTCTTTTTCTTTTTATCTGGTGTGTGTTAGAATACTTTTCACACATGTATGAGAGTCAAGCTAGATGGGATTTTGATATGTCTGAAGTTATTTTTTGCTCCAAATTGGACTTGTATCTTTTCACCAAAAAAAAAAAAAATCGGACTTGTATCTTGAATCCTTTTGGCCGACATCAAATGAGTGTCATTCGACACATTTTGGTGCCAAGGTTTAATAGAACTTTAACTGGACTCTCATAAATATTTGTTTGGCGTTGGGTGTGCATTGTTTGGCATCTGAATTACGTCCAACACCTGTAGTTTCGTTCTCTATGCCATCCAACACTCATTGGGTGTCGGTAATCTAGTTTTGTGGAGAGTTCATCCCTTGGCTTCTTTGGACAGGTGCATCCAAAAAGTTCTTCATCCAAGAAGTTCTTTCTCCCATATAAATAGAGGCATCCTTGACCCTTTTTAGTAGCATTCTAAGCCTACAAAAACTCTTTATTTCAATAAATGAGTTCAACAATTACTGGAAGGCCTTAGGAGTTAATTTATCTCGGAGATCGATTCGCAAGTATTACATCATAAGAGGTGATTACGATCTTAAAAAGAGTGATTGGTGGTATCACTCATCCCCATCATTTTACCAAATATTTGTCAAGAATTTGTACGAGGTTCAATATCTCCTACTATTTGTGATTTTTTCTTTTGGTCCAATCCTACCATTTGTCATTGCTTCATACAAGTGGGATAAGTGTTGAAAGATGAGTTATATCTCAATTTTGTTCCAATAATAACATATGAGAAGATATAGATGTTTCTTGTATGGATGTTACATACAAGATAATGATGTGTTGAAATGTGCACTGGGTCTCTAGGTTTAGTCTCACATCAGGTGTGTGAGTGTGTTGTGTATATCTATCATTTCACGGCATCAAAATTTGGTTAACTTTTTGGGTTTGACGATTCAATTTCTGATTCTAATTTTCATTATCTTAATTATAACCTTCTTTCGATTATCCATTGTCTCAGTCCCCAAATTCACGTAGGGCAAGAGGGGAGAAAAAGTTTTCAAAATGATAGGAAAGTGATAGATTCCATTCAATTCGGATAACATTCCGGATGATTCATATTGGACATGATTTACTTTCATTTAAAAAAAGATGTCTTATATCACAAGGCAAAAAATAAGTTCCAATTTCCTTTTCACCAACCTTGTTTAAGCAAGCAACTTACCTTGTTATGCATAGGAAAATTACTATCTTTGACTCAGGTACTTCTATGGATGCAAGTCATTGTTAATTGAATTTTTTCCTTCTCATAAGAAAAAAAGCCATGACTAAAACAAGATATATATAATTAAGTTAGGGATAAAATAAAATTTTAAATAATTTAAAAGTGATTTAACATTATGTTATTCCCAAAAATTGTTATTATCTTGCACATTTTTCGAACACTCATATAATCATATGAAATGAAAAAATTTACAATCATTAAAAGAAAAAAATGTCTCATATAAAAAAGGCAAAAGGTAAGATTATAATTTCTTTTTCAATAAATAAGATCTTTTATTTATATAATTATGTTTGTCAATGATTACAAAGTTCCATTTTTTGTTTGGTAAGAATTATTTTTTGTATAAATCGAGTTTTTCTACACCCTAAATCCATCACCACAAGGGGTCCAAGAACATGGGGGTGATATCAGGGGTTATTTTGGGGAGATTCTAAAACCCCATCAGAGGTGCTTGTGAGCGCTAGGATAGGGTGGTGAACCTCACTACACAGTGAAGTGAAACTTTTCCGTTTTTGTATTGTTGACATCAAGTGAGGAATGTCTCAAAGTCTTTGCATTGAAATTGTCCACTAATGCTAAGACATCATCATTGGATTAATCCTAAATCCCAAATGTTGAAGATGGAAAGATTTGTAAAAGATAGAAAGATCTTGCTTTGCAAAAAGATTAAAAAACAAAGTTGTGAAAAGCCATACTAAGCTGAGTTGTTGCAATCATCAATGTATGACTGTGCTCGTTCAATAGTTCAATTCATTCTAGCCATGAAAATAATAACACAGCCTGATTTTCAAATTTTCCCAAAATTACATCATTAAAATGTAATCACACAAACCCAAGTATAAACCAACCACATCTTCAAGGGAAAAAAAAAAAATTAATGCAAAATCACATCGTCAATTGCCTCGGCGCGCACAAGTTCCAAATGAGTCAAAATTGATAGGACTGAGTTTTCTTTCACCCACGATGAACCAAAGTGAACCAAGAATCTCTTCATCCACCACCTTTTTGGCAGTTGGATGGGATTCTGGTATAGTATAAGGGAATTTCAAACTTTATACCATAGGGAGAGTAATTATGACCGCCATTGATTCTTTAAGGGTCTCTTCACCACATGTGAGGTAAAAAAAAAACTTTCTCCTACTTGATATGCTATGTGAAGTACTAAGAGCTTCTTTTAACATTTAAATTATGATTTTTAGGGCGTACTTTGGTCTAGAGACTGAATTACTTTCTTCTATTGATTTGATGAATATGAAGATTAGAATTTGGGGATTTTAGATTTGATTCTTTTATTGATGGTGTTTGAATAAAATTTTCATTATTTTCTCCATTTCTCTATAAAAGGAATTTTTTGTCATTGTTTGAGCTGTTTTAAGTATGGTTAGCCTATTCACTATGGTTCCTTCAAAAAAAATTTGTTTTTTTTTTATAGGTAGGGAGGGGAAATAGATAACAATAAGGAACTTGAGACCTCCTAATGAGTATGGGCACACACAACTCACCAACAACGCTAGATTTCCCAAAGTTTTTTATTAGTTTTTCCTCCTTAAAAGTATGACATTCTTTGGTAAGACCAAGTATGACATTGTCATTATATCTCATTTTTACCAATAGGGAGTGTGTGAGCATCTTCAGCATGGGACAACATGGTCTAGGCGCAGGTACACTTGGGAAAGTGCATGCACTTTGATGTCATAGCAATCCCTCTCTCCATTGTTTTATTTGATAATCATATGAGCCCACACAAGATTGTAAGTCTATGATGGGAAGGAAAAGTTCACAAACCTAGGACCCTTGCAATTTTTTACCACTCCCAATGGATGGCTCACAATTAAGGGGCTTTTCTTACTACTGTGAAAATAAGTTGGTGTCGGCAGGTAACACCAAAAGACACTATTGATAATTAATAGTGAAAAAAAAAAAAACTATGCACTATTAACATGAAGACAAAACCTCAACTCACAGTATTCATGCACTGTAGTGCATTTAATCAGAGAAGGAAAAGAAATAAGAAGAGAGGGGGAACCGGCCATAGCCAACACAACTGTCCACCTACCATATTGAAAAAGGAGGAGGCCGAGGTGGCTATGACACCGAACACGACACATTAAACGTGCTAAACAACTCATGGCTTCTCCTATTAATAGGGAAGAAGGGAGAGGTGTTCGATACACTGCACTCAGCTCAAGGCAGAGCAAGTGAACCAAGAACTGAAGCTTGAGGAGTTCTTGTGTTTGGGTGTGGGATCACTTGTAGGGAAATACTAGTGTATAACTTCTCTGTAAATGTTCTTTTTTGGAAATTAGTGAGAGTTGTACTGTGAGTGAATTCATTTGTTGGGTGGGTCTCATATACAGTGTTGTGGGTGTGAGGTGTGTGGGTTTGTAATTTTTCTCTGTATTAGTGAAGTGAGTTCCATGATATTGCCCCGTGGATGTAGGAAACCGTGTCGAACCAAGTAAATCCTGTGTCTTTGCATCTTTTATTTTTCTATATTTGTCTTTATTACACGCTTCGATTCTGTATGCACCAGTTAGTACGGGACGTATTTCCATAACAATTGATATCATAGCCTAAGGTTGAGAAGCCTTGCTAGCACGTGATCAACATCGACATATGTGTTTCTCGTCTTTGCGGTATGACTACTTCAACTTCTACAAAGTTCGAGGTGCCAAAATTCAACGAATCGAATTATCCGTTGTGGAAGCTAAAAATGCAAGTAGTGTTAGTTAGAGACAAGTGTGTAGTTGCACTAGACGGAAAAGATAAGAAACCAGCAAGTATGGATGACCTTACTTTCGCAAAGAAAGGTCAAATGGCAATAGCGGACTTACTACTTACCTTAGATGATTCTCTGTTATTCAATGCTTTTGATCAAACCACCGACAAGGGTTTGTGGGACAAACTAAAGAATCTCTACGAAGGGAAAATGATGTCCAATAAAATTTTTCTTTGTTGATAATTATAAAATTTGAAGATGAAAGAAGGTGCCTCGTTCCAAGAACATTTGAATAGTTTTAATACCCTATTGAGCAATTTAACCGCCATCAGAATGAAGATCGATGATGAAGAAAAGTTAACTCTTCTTCTTTGTTCTATGCCAGATGTATGTGAGTCTTTGATCATAAATCTCAATTCTGGAACGGACCTTGATACGGAGTCGGTTATAGTAACGTTGCTCACAGAAGAGTCTCGTAGAAAAACACTCGAGAGTTTTTCCGATAATGCAATGATGGCTAGAGGGAGACCCATAGATAGAAATTTCAGCCGGAGTCGATCATCAAGATCCAAATTGAAACAGTGTAAAAATGGTCATTGTTAGAAATGCAGCCAAAAGGGTTATTTGCGTAAGGATTGTAAATCCAAGGAGAGTAAAAAATATTCTAAATTTGATTCTTATACATCATCTACCTCAATAAGTTCTCAAGGCAATGTTGTTGAGAGGACGATGCATCCAATGATGGCGTGGTGATGTTTGTGGTTTCAGATGAGAGCATGAACCATCAATGGATTTTGGATTCAAGTGGCTTTTTCCATATGACGCCACACAGGGATTGGTTCCATACATGTCAGTCTTGTGATGGTGGTTTAGTTTATATGGGTAATGATCACTCATGTAAAATTGTGGGTATCGAAAATGTTCAAGTCACAATGTTTGATGGCATCACTCGTATAATTTCTGGTATACGACATATACCAGACATGCGGAAGAGTCTATTGTCTTTGAAAAAGTTTGATGAAGATGGCTTCAAAATTACTCTAGAAAAGGTTGATTAAAGATTATCAAATGAGCACTCATCATGGCGAAAGGAGATTTGATAGGCGGATTATACAGGCTAATCAGAGATACTGTGGTTAGCGAAACTATTGTTGCCAATGCTATGACAGAGAGTCTACTACAATCTGGCACAGGCGTTTGGGACACATAAGCAAGCAAAGACTATAGATACTTCTTAATCGTGGCCTTCTTCCTAGTTTAAAATCTATTAATTTGGATTTTTGTGAGGATTGCCTATTTGGAAAGCTCCACAAAGCTCCCTTTCCTCATTCCATTGCTAAAAGTAAGAATGTTCTTGATTTGATATATTTTGGCACATGGGAAGCAGATGTTGATTCTTTGGGTAGCTCGAGGTATTTTATCTTTTTTATTGATGATTATTCTGAAAAAGTTTGGGTTTATATCTTTGAAAGGAAGAGTGAAGCTTTTGTTTCATTTAAGAAATTTAAAGCTTCAATGGAAAATAAAAAAGAAACAAAAATTAAGTGTCTGAGAACTGATGATAGTGGAGAATATATTTTGCAAGAATTCAAAGATTTTTGCACTGAGCACAGCATTCAGAGACACTACACAGTTCTGAGAACTTCACAACAAAATGGAGTGGTCGAGCATATGAACCGTACGCTTATGGACCATGTTAGGAGTATGTTGAGCTTTGCTGGCTTGGAGCAGCATTTTTGGGCTGAAGCTGTGTGTATAGTTTATTATGCGGTAAATTGTTCCCCAGCAACTGCTCTAAATGGTAAAATTCCTGAATAGGTATGGTTAGGAAAACCTATTGGTTATTCATCTCTCCGTACCTTTGATTGTGATGCTTATATGTGGATTCTTAAAGAATTAAAGACCAAGCTTGATGCGAGGTTCAGAAAATGTATTTTTCTTGGCTATGCAGAAGGAGTACAGGGGTACATGTTGTGGGATCCTATCACCCACAAACTGGTCGTTAGTCGAGATGTTGTCTTCAGTAGAGATTCATTGCAGAAAGACAAAGAACTACGAAGTTCTAACTTGACACCAATATTTTAACTTAAATCTCTCAAAAAAGGTCAAAACCAACTTGTTGAACAGCAGCTGACTGATATTGATGAAACTGGTGGAGATGAAGCTAATGAGAAGCATACAGAAGAACCAAGTGCGGAAACTCATGGTGACCAAGGACGGCCCAGAAAATCTACACAACGTCTTAGTTGGCTTAGAGATTATGTCATGGCTTATGCATGTATCACTCAAGAGCGTGAACCTTGTACATATCAGGAGGCCTGTGGATCCAACGACTCTACCCAATGGAGAGCATCTATGGAAGATGAGATGGAGGCTCTACATAAAAATAAAGCTTGGGATCTGGTAAAGTTACCCAAGGGGCGTAAAGCAATTGGTTGCAGGTGGGTTTACAAGCTGAAAATAGACACTAATGGGAATGTTGAAAGATATAAATCCCGATTAATGATGAAAGGCTATGCTCAAAAGTCAGGTATTGATTTCAATGAAATATTTTTTCCAATTATTCATTTGATGACTATTCGTACTGTGTTAAGTATGGCAGTTGTACTTGACTTAGTGCTTGAGTAGTCGGATATTAAATCTACCTTTTTGCATGAGAATCTTGATGAGGAGATTTATATGACTCAACTCGAAGTATTTATTGAAGAAAATAAGAAGGATAGGTTTTGCCAGTTGAACAAATCGCTTTATGGCTCGAAGCAAGCACCAAGATGCTGGTACAAGAGATTTGATTCTTTCATTGTGAGCTTGGGTTCAAAAGATGTGAAGCAGACCATTGTGCCTATGTTTGCAATCATGGTAATGGTAGCTTCATTATCTTATTTTTGTATGTTGATGACATTCTAGTTGCAGGTNAAAAAAAAAAAAAAAAAAGGCAAGAAGAAAAATTTAAATACCCTGTGTTATAAGTTATATCTGTTACGATCCCATATCAGCTTATGGGAGCTGATCTCACATTGATTTCATATGGAAATAAATGTGGGTTGATATGGTCTTGGGTCCCCTCGCCTTGTAAGCTGGTTTATCGGTTGAGTTCTTCCAGGACCGTAACAGTGATATTAGAGCAGCCGATCCTCGGCCCAATCCGCGTGCGGAATGGGCAACTTGGTGCCATAGTGAGAGCCGCTAGGAAATGGCTGGCTGCCGCTAGGCAAAAACCTTGGAGCAGAGTGAAAGCCGCTTAGAAAGGACTACCTGATCCAGAGTGGGCTGTGACATCGGGTTTGAAAGCGTGGTGGTATGTTATGATCTCATATCAGCTTATGGAGGTTGTCCCCACATTGGTTTCCTATGGGAATTGATGTGTGTTGATATGGTCTTGGGTCCCCTCATCTTGTAAGCTGGTTTATGGGGTCGAGTTCTTCCAGGACCATAACAATATCCTACATCAATATCTTAGGCTCAGGAAAGTTATAAATCATGATAGCTTCAGTGAGGTTGACTCATTTAATCAATTTAATTTCAATTACAAAGTCTAAACCCTGATCTGGGTTCTAGATTGAGGTCCACATATATTATACAGGTATATATCAAAATTAAGAAAATTAATTTGAGACCCAACGGATCCCTTATCTATATTGAGCATCTTCCTCATTCATATTTAGGATGTTCCATTGGGATTTTTGGAGCCAGGCCCAGATTTGTATAAAATTTGGATTTGGACTCAGACATGTGTAACATACCTGTTTTGGGCCATGTATCAGTACCCTATTAATTTATCACAAATGATTTCTATAAATACACTGGGTTTGTCTAATACTTAAAAATTCTTGGATACCAAGTGTATTTATATGATAATCTCGCGGAATCAAGGGTAACTAAGGTTCTATGGAAATTCCTACTTGTTTCTATGGCTCAATTAGTAGACAATCTAGGCTCCATGTGCACCCTAATTTTGACCCATCTTAGAGTGTCTTTATCAAGTTCAATGTCTCATTACAGGTGCTGGCTTGGGCTCAGTTATGGGTATTTTATTAGTGCTCTGGGCACTTCAAAAGAGAAAGCACAACAAACTCAAGCAGAAATTTTTCAGGGAAAATGGAGGTTATTTGTTAAAGCAATAGATATCTTCACGTGAAGGAACAGTTGAAAGTGCCAAGATTTTCACAGCAGAAGAACTAAAGCAAGCAAGTAACAACTATGCTGAGGGCCAGATCCTTCGTCGAGGAGGATATGGTACAGTATGCAAGGGAGTTCTACCTAATAGTAATATTGTTGCCATTAAGAAATCAAGAAAAGTTGATGAAAATCAGGTTGAGCAATTCATAAATGAGGTGGTTATTCTCTCCCAAATTAACCATAGAAATGTCGTAAAACTATTGGGTTGTTGCTTAGAGACTAAGGTTCCTATATTTGTGTACAAATTTATTACTAACAAAACCTTATTCTACCATGTCCATGGTGAGGGATGTGATTCTAGAATTTTATGGGACAATCGTCTAAGGATCGCTGCAGAAACATGGCGCTTTCTTATTTGCATTCTGCAGCTTTACCACCTTATTCATAGAGATATTAAGTCTACAAACAAACTCCTGCATGACAACTATACAGCAAAGGTATCCGACTTTGGTGCATCAAGTTTGGTTTCATTAGACCAAACTCAAATTAGTACACTAGTGCAAGGAACATGGGGTTACTTGGACCCAGAGTACCTTCGATCTTGTCAACTCATAGAAAAGAGTGATGTTTATAGTTACTGGAAAGAAAGCACTCTATTCTGATGGGTCTGGTAGAGAGACAAATCTAGCCATGCATTTTGTCTCCTCAGTCAAAGAAGAAGGTAGGGTCTGGGATATTCTAGATGATCAGATTGTGGCTGAAGGGTTCAGAGAGGAAGTTCAAGCAGTCCTAGAACTGGAAGAAAGATGTTTAATATTAAAAGGGGAAGAAAGGCCAACAATGAAGGAAGTGGCAATGGAGTTATAAGGGTTGAGGAAGGATCAAACCCACCCTTGGATGCACAGAACCCTTAGGTGGAATGTCCGATCGGTGAACCATTAGTCTTGCCTAGTCATATCACTATTAAGTACAATAGTTTGACTAATGAAGCGCTAATATCATTAGATGGTGGCGATGATTGTGGCCATTAAATATCATTGTAATCTTCCTTCTTTAGTTTCTCTTCAATTCTGGTGTTCCATTATATGGTTTATACTTATATATTTACCTTTTTTTGTATGGTTTGTACTTGCCATCTTTTACAAAGTATGATTCACTGCATGCTTGGCTAAACCATCTCCAACCACATTTTCTTCCCTGAAACAGTGCTGAATTTTTCATTGAACACTGTCCAAACAGTTTATAAAGAAAATCCATTTTTTTCTGAAACACCATGGAATAGTCTTGTTATGAATACACCAAACAACTGCACGGGTATCACATTCCACCTCAAACCATTGAAGATTTAGGTGCATAGCTAATTTTAAAGCTTCGAAGAACCCACTGAACTATGCACTAAAATTTGTAGTAGTTGTTTCAAATGATGAAAAATAGCACAATTAAAGGAGTTCGCATATGATTTCGAATAATAACTTCAGCACCAGAGAGGCTAAGATTACCTAAGGAACATCTATCAATGTTTATCTAGTAACATCCCATAGAAGGCTATGACCAGAAAAGTTCCTTGATAATCTGTGAGTGAGGGCCCATTCTCATCACGCATAGCGATGCAGAGAGCATGAGATCCTATAAAGACATGATTGCAATTGGAGCAATAGAAGAAAGATTATGCAAATCGTTCATAACAGCCTTCACAACCAAGTGAGGAACCCTGTAGCTATTATCATACCGTCTTTTGTTCTTCTCCAACCAGATCTAGTATAAAATGAATATAAGATAGGAATTTCAGATCCCTTTCAAAGGAGAAACATTTGATTTCCATTTCCAATAAGAGAATAGCTCTTGGACAAAAGGGAAACCACACCAGTGCAGATAAAAAACTTCCAGGAACTCCGACCAAACCATAGCTATGAAATGGCAGCTGAGGAAAATATGAGAGAGGGATTCAGACCTGGCATAACACAGAGAACATCTAGAAACCAAAGGGACCGCTCAAGCCATAACCTGCTCATCCATAGGGAGCTTACACATGCATCACACACCAGCCGAAAGTGGAGGCTCTAGGAGATAGGCCCTTACCCCAAATAACATCATACCAGGGAACTTCCTGAGCTTTAGAGCGGATCCCCTTCCAAGCCAAAACAACAAAAAAGCAACCGATTGGGTTAAAGAACACACACGCTTATCAGGGAGAGACACTGTTGGAAGGGGAATTATTTGATATGAGAACACATGAGATTTAAGGAATGGTCCTGAACTGCAGGGAGGGCCCATTCCCCCTCCCAAATAAAGTCCGCGACCTTAGCTACCGTCAAGACATCCGAAGGAACTTGAATTGTATATGAGATTGTACTATTCGCAAGCCATCTGTCTGTCCAAAAGAAAATAGATGACCCATCACCAATGATCCACCTTTCCTTTGAACTAACATACTCCCAAATCTTCTTTATGCCAAGTAAAATAGAATAGAAAATGTTGGACGATTTTGGAGTACGCACATGATTAAGAAGACCACGTAAGTAGCCACACTTGAGTCGTCATTCTTAATGAACCAAGCTGACTTTGCATGCATAGAAAGAGTAACATCTCAAAGTCATCTAATATCATTTAGGGGCCTTAGCTAGTGATCCGGACTGTTTCCTTCTCGATGATGAAGCTTATGCCCCATCATCTCACTGGCTGACCTTGACCCCAACCCACTTTCCAATTTTGGCTTACAAGCATCATTCCATTTAACTATAATGGCACAAGGAGATCCCACTCCAAATAAAATTCTTGATCCACCGTTCCATGAGAGAAATAGGAAAATAGGGCTAGAGGTATATAGCAAAGTTGTGAATAGGGATACTGCATATCATCGACTTAACAAGCTCAACACAACCAGCCAAGGATACCATTCTGCCTTTTGACCCAGCCAGCCTGGCTTTGTATTTGTCCACTAAAGGCATGAGAAACTCCTTCTTACCTCTTCCTTTGAATATTCCACCCCCAGGTATCTAGTAGGGAATTTACACTCAAGAATATCAATAACATCATTTAGACGGCTCTTCCCACAATTAGAGATCTTACCAGATAAGACCTTGCTTTTCTCCATACTAATTACCTACCCTATATACCTCTGATACAGCTCCAGAAACCTTATAAGATTTCTCACCCCTCTCAACTCAGCCTTAGGAAAAATTAATATATCATCAACATACAGAAGATGAGTTGGAGTCACGACACACTTAGGACAAGGTGATGAATGAATTTTATTCTCAGTCAAAAGAAGCCTCAGGCTGCGGCTTAACACCTCCTCAGTAATAATAAGTAATATGAGAGACAGATGGTCCCCTTGCCTCAGACCATGATCCACCCCGAAGAAACCCACTGGGCCACCATTTACAAGAACTGAAGGCTTGGTAGATACCAAAATTTGATGCAAACGGTCAACAAGGAGATGTGAGAAGCCAAATTTCCGAAAAACATCAAAAAGGAATGCCCAATCCATCGTATCATACTCCTTCTAGATGTCAAGCTTAAGCACCGAACCTACCCCAAAATTCTTTGAATATATTAAGTTTGCCAACTCTCTTTTTTCGCTAAAAATCATTTGTATTAATAAAAGAGAAAAATAGTATACAAAGCTAAGGATGTGAATTTGTAACCGAAACCGTTTACCAGAACCAAACCGATCCATTTATACCAAAACCGCAAAACCATTTAGTAAATGGTGTGGTTATGGTTTCAAGTTTCAGGCCGATTAGCTAAACGGGTCTGGTCGTTTTTAACCGCGTAACCCGTTGGTTTCAAACCGAATTGAAACCATTTAAACCAAACCATTTAAAACTGTTTAAACCGATCCGATTAATCCGTATAACAATTAAATAAAGCAGGGGCAGTAATCCATATAACAATTTACAATTAAATTAAGTGTCCATCCTGCTTTGGTATAATTTATTGCAATTCAGTTCAAGTTTAGGCTTTAGATCATGAACTTGTAATCCATATATGTTACTATTTGTTATCACAGATGGGGTGTTTTGACTGAACCACTTGTCATTTTAATATTTTATGCTGTAGAAGGCTGGATTTGGATGTTGCATGATATTAATTCTATATGTTTGAGAATGGCCATGCAAAGAAATAGCACTAGATTATCAAATTAAGACATACCATCGTTAATATAGAATCTCTTATTTGTGGTTGCCAATTGTTTTTGGATAAGCTTATGATCCTTAGTTTTGAGATGGTTGCAAGTTATAACAAATCGATTGTGAACCGTTTTACAAACCGTATGGAATAAATCGAAATTAAAACCATTTAAAACCGTGAAACCAACACTGTGGAAATCGAAACCATTTACTATTTCAGAAAGTGGAACCGTTTAGTAAATGGTGCGGTTATGGTTTTAGTCAAATAAATGTGAACCGAACCAATCCGCACCATTTAAACCGAAACCGAACCGATTAACACCCTTATACAAAGCTGAATTTACCAGGAATTTCAAAAACAGCAAACCAAATAATTCTCGAGACCACTCCCCACCTTGGGTATTGCCATCAGCAGGAAGGAATCAAGAGACAAGCAAAGGCTAACTAAATAAAAGCTAACCCGGCAGCACAAGGGCAGCCAACTTAACTCATCCGGTATTAAGTTTGCCAGCTCAGACGCTATACAAATATTGGAAGAGATAATCTTTCCTTTTTGAAAGGCATCATGTTCCTCATAAATCAATCCAGGAAGAAGATTAGATAGGCGCATTGCAAAAATCTTAGGGATAATTTGCAAAAAAATATATATATATATATATTAAGAAATTTGAGTCAGTCATCAGATTATTGTTTGCAATTGTACATTTGAAACACAAACAATCGGAGAAATGTGGCAAAACCAACACACCAAAATCTAGGGGTGTCAACTGGCTGGGCTAGGTCAGTTTCGGTGGGCTTAATTGGCCTTCCCCACTTTAGGACCTTGCACCATGATGATCTGTTTGAGTAATCGGTCGCCATATGCTAGGCATTGTCCAATTTATAAAGGGTTGGTCAGGTACTAGTCTTTAATCGAGCCAAACGGGCCTTAGATGGCCTACCAATAATCGGATTAAATGGACTTTAGACAGGCTTTAAACAAGCTAATGACACATTTATCTTTAAATGGTCTATGATCGGACTTTAAAGGATATTTAAACATTTTGGGCTTAGTAAATGGGCTCTAAACAAGCTCTAAATGGGCTATTTTGCAAGCTTTAAACATGTCAGGCTGAGTCGGGCTATAATTGATCAGTCCCAATCTGATGTCCATCGGATAGTACCCTTGCATAAAAAATGACCAATTAATAAATGTATCAGGCTCTTGGCCCCAAACGGGTGGGCGGAGTAGGGCGTTAGAGTGGGTGAGGGTGAGGCTATTGGGCTGGGGCTTTCTTTTTTCTTGATATATTAATTTTTTTTGCGCGCTTAGGCTTTATGTTTTGCTTACGGACTTGCGCTTTGGGCTTACTATTAATAAGGTATAAGGTTGACATATTTAGAGAAATTACCATATGCACATGAGAGCTCTAATGCACTGATTTGGAATCTTTTCTTACATTCCACGAGATTAAACCCTTTCGCAGGTCTGTCTTGAATAGGCACCTCACTTATAAAAAATATAAATAGGAGGGCTCGAACCATATTCATTTGTTCGTTTTTTACTCTCTAAGTGGGCTATGTGCATGGTAGTTGTTTCAAAAAATGCTTGTGGCTTTTTTTCATTTTACAAGAATAAAGAAACAGAATATTTCTTTTGGTGTTCACGGTTTTTTTTTTTCTTTTTTTTTTTTTTATTTTTATTTAAAGAAACTGAGTGAAAAAAAAAAAAAAAAAAAGGAAAAACAGAAAATGTTGAAACATGCTTAAACATTCTATTTTGAAAAAAAAATTATATATCCCCAATAATTTTCCCAAGTGCAAAACATTCTTTGCCTCCTTGAAACTTTGAAGAACTAGAGTAGCTGATCATTGGTCTCTCAAACCTGTCACAATGAAATTTGACTGAGAAGTCCTTTCCGTAAAGTAAAAATCTTATCAATTCCCTCTCTCCTTCATCCCAGTCTCGATGAAACCGTTTTGAACAAGTTTACCAAACACCATTTTCAGTTAAAAAGCCCTAGTCTTCAACTTTGTTCTGTTCTTGAATTTGAGAACAACCCCGAAAATCCTTACAATGCTCAATCAAGGAGTGCGCGTGGACTAGTAGGCCAAAAAGAATTGTTTTATTTTTGAAAAGTTCACATCAACTCGATTGTATCAATAAGGGTAATTAACATCTTAAGAAGAGTGACCAATGGCACATCCTAGTCCCACCGATTGTTTGCTTTTATTGATTGAAATCTATGAATACTCTGGTGGAAGTGATATCATCAAAAGTGAAGAGCGGGACATACACAATATTAATTCATCATATCTTGTTCTTAGTTGTGATAGTCATCTCTTAGTGGTGATAGTCATCATCAATAGATAAATGAAGATTATAATTGGTGATGGCAGGACACTATTGGGTATGGTTCATCCATTGGTGTTGCGAAAGCGCTACTTGCCTTACGGGGCTTATCCTGGGGGCTATGATCACTACCATGGAGCATCCTTTTTTTTTTCACCAAAAAAAAAAATGGTGATTCGTTGAAGAAGGTAGATTATGTGGAAATGTAAGTATGGAATGTAGGTTTTCATGGGAAAAAATTTAACTGCTACCTGGATTTCAATCAAGTCACTGTAATTCTTGTGGTGCCTTCACCCTAGGGTTCACAAAAACCCTCCTAAATTATTGTATTTTTCAAAATAACCTTTTTAGATTATATTCCTTTAGCTGCCATAGGGTTTGGAACCCGGACAGTAGCTAAATTTTGTTCATTTTCAAGTATAACAAGATCAAACACCAAAAATATTCCCTCTTTTAGTGGGTGATGAATTTGCGGCCATTAAACCTCAATCATGAAGACGAAAGAAAATGAGAATGAATGATTGGTAGTTGTTGGGAAGTGGAACATGCACTATTTTTTCTCTTCTTAGTAAAAAGGGAACACACACTACGGTTGAGCTTTCAGACTTATCGAAAATTATGGCGAAAGTCGAAGCAGCAAATGAAGAAGAAACGAGAATATCAGATCGAAAAGAGAGAGAGAGAGAGAGAGAGAGAGAGAGAGAGAGAGATATCTGAAATCTGCTTTCATGATTCCTCTCTTTTAGAAAAGGGAAATGGATGGAATCTGCTTTCATGATTCCTCTTTCTTTTAAAAAGAGAAAGGGATCGAAGAAGTGATCGCCGTCGGCTGGCAGGCATCTTCCTCTTTCTTTCAAAAAGCTGAATGGGATAGAAGAACAATTTAAGAAATTTTTATTATGGAGAAAAAGACAGTAAATGCATTTCTATTATTCATACGGGAAGAAGAAATGTCAGGAAAAGTCTCCCTATGTGATACCTTATTTGCTATAATTTCACCCAAAAACTTGAATTATTAGGGTCGACAATCTCAAGTCTCAACTCAACGTCAAGGATTCCAATTTCTTGTATAAAGAATCTGTTGGCATAATAGGGTCTAGGAATAAATAAGAATTTCTTTTCCAATCATATTAGAAAACAGGATCAACCATTTGCTTGGATAGAGATTTGAATTAATTAAATTCCATCTCATGGGGTGGGAGAATCATTACCTCAAGTGTCACAAGTGCAACACCTCCTTGGGATGATAGCCCTTCTTCAGTACTGTAGCTAAGACACGTAGTGATTTCCAATAGGTTCAGCCCCTTTTTTTATCTCAAGCTGATTTTATTGTTTTCAATAGAAAGAAAACAATAAAACATAAACCATTGCTATGTTTCCTTCCCTGAGTAGGAATGTGCAGGATCAAGCAAGCATCCACCATTGCTCCAAAATCCATAGCCAATCCTAGATTAAATACGCCAGGACACCTCTTTTCATGAGAAAACATTATAGCGTTAAAATCCCCAACTACCATCCAAGGCACGTTTGGACCAGGATTAACACTTACCAATTCATTCCACAGGTCTCTCCTTGCTACTCGCACACATTTTGCATGCACTACTGTGAATAGGAAGCTTGTCTGCAACCATTGAACCATCATAGTAATTTGCTGGTCAGAAGACATGACAACCACTGGCTTTCTCACCCCTCTCCTCTATACAACCCAAAGGTTTGGAGGTCTATCATCTCTAACATTGAATATAAAATCTGAGTCGAAACCTTTCTTGCTGAAAAATAATTTTGGAAAATTTGCTGCCTTCAACATAGGTTCAACGATGCACAAAAAACCCACCTTCTTCTCCCTTAACATATTGCTCAGGGCCAGCTTTGCTGCTACCTTCCTCATCCCTCTGATATTCCAATAGAGGGCAAGCATAAATTATTTTTTATTTTCTGCAATACAGTCAGACTTATGCAAAGTCTGCTCCATATTGCCCATCTGTTTCCCTTTTTTCTGATTCGCAGTCGCCTGGGCAGCTTCTTCCCTTTCACATAGAATTTTATCCACGTGTGCCACATCAGGATGGGTCACAACAACAGCACCACCCTGCATGTGAATAGGGCTAACACTTGTAATCACTTTTTCCTGGTGGAGTGAAGAAGAGTTTGTTGCATTTCTTCCAAATTCGCGATCAGCACTTCGCCCACCCTTGATAGGGTAAATCTCGTGGCCACTCCGTCCAATCATCACCAGGCCAGGGCCATAATCCTGACCAACTGCTCCATCAAGGTGATTATCCTCACCCCCCCCCATTCTTGGCCCTGATTTCTGTCCTCCACCAGAACTGCTTCAGGCCTCTGCGCAATACTCTTTGAGTTTTGCAAGGTGTCTTCTAGTCCGTATCCCATATCCATGGTCGATCCATTTTCATACCCATCTGACCCATGGACCGATCCTTCCATAATATCCTCTGACCGATCCATATGACTGAGGTTATCTCCACTTTGCAAATTTGGAATATTCCTCCCTAATTGGAATTCATCCAAAATAGGCAGGTCAATATGTATTTGACCGTTACTTTGAGGAGAGTCCTGATTGTGCTCAATCTCCTGCCCAAATCTATTCCCAGAGAAGGAAATATTCCTTAAATGATTTTGAGAAGAATCTCTCCCCACAGATCGCGTCTGATCTCCGCCTTCTGTCCGACCACCACCGCCTTCTGGCCGACCAGCACCGTCGGCGTCCTCAGGATAGACTGCACCAGGGATTGAACATTGCTGCTGCAGTGCATCACGTCCATCGGCGGCCTTTTTCATTCTGCACTCATGGACGATATATCCAGATTTCCTGCAAAATCCACATTGTTTCATATCATCCTCGAATATAATTCTTTGCGTGAACCAAAAAGTCTCGCCCTTGCCCGGCTGCTTTCTCTCAACCTGCAATTCTTCAAGACGTTTTGCGCCAATCTCCACCTCGATTTGAACACGCGCATAGGTACCCATTGCTGTTGATCGGGTGCGCTTGTCCAAAGCTACCGGCCTTCCTGCCGCCTTAGCCATAGTGAGTAAAATCTTTTCATGACAATACTCAAGAGGTAGATCCAGGAACCTAATCCACTCGAGTTTTGTTGAAGGATTTTTGGCATGAACATCAAAATCAGGCCTCCATGGTTGGAATCTAATGATCTGCCCTCCAACCTTTGTCAAACTCCTCCACATTGATGCCATATCCCCCTCACTGTCAAATTGAAACAGGATGTAACCCTTTCCCATGGGTGCCATTCTTACATTTCCTTTGAGATTCCATAATTTCATAGCCTCTTTTCTAATATCATTGAGAGATATGAGTCTGAAGTTTACCCTTCCTATCAGAGCGAATATGAATCTCAAGAGTCTCTCCTCATACGCATCTTGGGGGATGATTATTTTCGTGAAAGACCCTGCATGAATCGGTTGTGGGAGTAACCCAACATTAGGAATTGCCTTCCCTACCACTGTAGAGTAGGATCTCTTCTCAGCAGGTCTTTGAGTGGTCGGGATATCGGAACTCATCTCCTTGTTACCTCCATTGACAGCCTCAGGCCGGCATTCTTCTACCTCTATCTAGGCTAGAGCAGGCCTAGGACGTAGATAGTCGGTAATGAGTGGTTGTTTTCCCCGGTCAGGTGGCCAGCCCTCCACCGGAGCACCATTATCTCTCAAGTGCTCACCTTCTTCCTCCATCCTAGAGATATCCATACTAAATAGTGAGTTCTTGTGGATTAATGGGCTAAATTAATTATTCGGGTTGATTAAATGGGTGAGAGTCAAATTGTATGAACTGGTTTGGTCCACTCTCACTTTAGTGGTAAAGTGAGGAAGAGTGAATGATCGTTGTAGGGACCCAAAACCTAGTATTTATAATACTGTCCTGCACCCAAAAGGTTTTGAAAATCATAACATGATGTGATTCTTCTTATAACAGAGATGGAAAGTGGATTTGTAAAAGATAAGTAATGGATAATTTGGGTGACAGTTGTCATTAAAAAAAAAAAAAAACCTGCAACTAGTGGCGGCAAAAGAGAAGAAAGGAAGAAGATGTTAGGGTGGTTGCTTTATTGGGAGTGATTTTACCATCATACGCCTTTATTTGAATGTGTTACGTGTTAAATCCCTTAAGACATTATTAATGGGCTAAGCCCAAGTTATTTACTTTATGGGCTTGACTTTATTTAAGGTTTCATGGGCTTAGGTCCAATTGTTTAAAGAAAAAAAAAAAAACCTTAAAGGCTTGTTTGGGTTTTTATTTAAACCACTTTAAATGCCATTTTAAAGGTCGTTTTAAAGCCAAATTGAAATCCCTTTTTTTGCGATGAATTTATTGTTTCAGGCCACATTTAATGATCTAATATGATATATGACATATTTATTTGAAATTTTATGTTGTAGTTATTTTTTAATCATTGTAACAAAAGGGCATAAATCAATGTTTTGAAAAACGCACATGTTATTGTTTACCATGAAATTGGGAAAGGATTTTAAATTGAGATATGTTAATATGGAAAATGGTGTAAACTTCGGCTCATTCTTAGCTGCAAAGTAATTTTTTTTTTTTTAGGAAACCATGAAAAGGTCAGGTGGAATCCACCAAAATGGCATATCTTATTCTTCCATGGTTTTCCACAGGGCAGCAATGTAGGTGACATTTGCCCAAAGATGATATCACCAAAGTTAAGAAAATGACAGTAACTTAGAGGTTCCTAAGCCCGATGGTGAGGGGATCTCAAAAGTTATTGTTCTTTTCATAGATGTGGATTTACAAGAGGACCAGTGCATTCTTAGCCCAAAAGATAGGAATGTAGTAACGGTTGTGACTCTTGTATGGCTATTGATGTCCTAGTGACATATTTAAATGTATGTTTTGAGCATAAAGATATACATCTTCAATGGAAAAGATATGATAGAACTGAGTGAAACCCACCAAAGTGGTACATTCAGTTCGATTGTATCTTCCCCAACAGTAAAGGTCATACTTTTCCAAAGGTTATGTCATCAAGGTTTGAGGATAATTATCCACTTTTCTGAAAGGGACATTGAATTAGGAGTTATTTTGTCCAAAGGTAATTGAATTCCGAAGTTAATGTTGTTTTCACAGTTAAAAGAAGAATATAAGAGCATCAGCTAATTCCTGTCCCAAAGGATAGGAATACAGTTTTAGTTGTAACTTTTATTTAAAATATATTGATGGTATTACATGCTTTTATATTATGGTTTATATTTTAAAATTTGGCATGTATTGTGTTGTTGCTACTGTTGTAGTAGGATGGTCATTCCCTCAAGTTATGTATCTTCCATCCCAATACTCACTGGTAACAACTATCAAAAGTGTGTGGAGGAATTAGAATTGCATTTAGGTCTTCTTAACTTAGACTTGGCACTTAAAGAGCCTAAACCTGAGCCTCTCATAGACTCGAACAGAAGTGCTGAAAGGACCAAGTTTAAGAAATTGACTAAAGCAAATAGATAGTGCATACTGGTTTTAAAAAAGGCAGTTCCTAAAATTATGCGTGGGAACATAGAGATCAAAGACACTGCAAAAGAATTCCTAGATCCTATTAAAGCCAGGTTTCAACACAACAAGAAAGCTGAGAAAATCACATTGATGACCAAGCTAATGAATACAAGGTATGATGGATGTGGGAGTATTAGAGAATACATTTTGGGTGTAGCTACTGATGCTGGTAAACTTAAGGATCTTGGAATACAGATCGATGAAGAATATATTATACACATTGCACTGAATACCCTCCCTAGTCAGTATAAGGTTATCCAGTCTACCTACATTGCATTGAAAGATGATTGGAGCCTAAATGAGCTCATTTCCATTTGCACTCAAGAGGAAGAAAAATTAAAACAAACCAGGTTAGAGAGTGCACACGCAACTTTCCACAAGGGATCTTCTGGTGGACCAAGCAGAAGGAACAAGAATTTTTTCAACAGAGAAAGCGTCAAGCCATATGACAGGACTAATAGCTCTCAAGAACTTGACACATCTCAAAAGGCTCAGGATGAAGAGAAAACCAACAACGTAGAGTGTTTCTGGTGCCATAAGAAAGGACATGTGAAGAATGACTACTTTATTTTTAAGAAATGGTTAGAGAAGAGGAAGAATTATGGGGCTGATATGCAGGATGATACCAAGAAAGGGTGAGGTAGACTGATCCCCAGCAATTGAGAGCAAGTAAAAATTGGTTCCATCAAGTAGTTAGGATTCCTTTACAAACAGTTATTTGAAATGCTTGATTAGTGGGAGCTCTGGTTTTGTTTAGTATTTGTTTATGTTTTGAACCTTAGCCCGTATGTTTTGGGGCACAGTTTGATGAATTATGGTTAAGTTATAGCATTTACATTATGCACAATTATTTTTTTTTTTTATTATTATTTGGTTTATGATTTCATTTGATAATGTTTTTATAGGCAGTAATTATCTTAGTTATAGGCAATATTTTGTCACAGTTCAAAAGGTAATATTTGTCACATTTTTAGACAGTATTTGTCACAGTTCATAAGCAATATTTACCACAGTTTATAGGTAGAAAGCCACAGTTAAATATTAACCACAGATCAAAGGCGATTTGCCATAGTGAAGGTTAATATCACAGTTAAGGACCTACATGGAATGACAACAGTGTAATTTGAGAATATGTCAATGTTTCTATGATAGTATCCCACATAGATTCGTGTTGAGAAACTTACTTATGTTTATAATAATAGAAAGTTGTATGCCGTATATTGAGGTGTATCTTCTACTGTTATTCGATGTGAGTAGTTTTTCAATTGAATTACAGTAAGAGTGGTTAATGTAATAATATTCTATGGCCACACTTAAAAGACATCCTTATAATTAATGTAGCCCAAGTGGGAGATTGTTGAATTTATGGGCTAAATTAATTATTCGGGTTGATTAAATGGGTGAGAGTCAAATTGCATGAACCGGTTCGGTCCACTCTCAAATTTAGGGATATGTTGGACCAACCGATTGTGGTTTTGGGTTTTGGTTGCATGACAGTATTATAAATATTAGGTTTTGGGTCCCTACAGCCATCATTCACTCTTCCCTACTTTACCATTAAAGTGAGAGAATCAAGGAGGTTTAAGGGACTGTAGAAGATCCATAACCAAGCCAAGAAAGCGAAAGTGAGAGTGATCAATATCAATCTTCTTCAACATACTTGGTGAAAGGTACAATTAGATCCTCTATAATTTTATTAGATTTGTGTTCTTGTTTCTCTATGTGGTTTCTTCAATTGGGGTTTTGAATTCGAACCCCATAGGGAGATCTAACAAGTTCCCTTCTCTGAAATTATCATATAGACTCGGCTGTGTAATTAAACTTAATTAAATTTTATATTATTCCTCATAGACCCATACCAGTGTAGTTGAGCTGAATTAAATTTTATTGTACCTCATAGGCACGGCTTAGTGTGGTTCAACTGAATTAAATTGAGAATTGCTAATAGGCCAGTCCAAGAGATAGTAAAATAAATTTAATAATAAAATATGAAATGATTTAGAGTTGGTGACATGGTCACATGAAGTAATGATTATAAAAATTTCTCTGTGTAAAAATTTTACTTTCATTCCCTTTAATTCCCTTTGCAACAAAATGTTGCCTTAAGTTTATATCATGACCTGGGTTCAAGATTGAGATCCATCATCAATGCATTTTTTTATAAAAATTTATCAAAATTAAGCAAAAAATAAAAGAATCCGAGACCAACACATACCACATTTATATGAGCATCTTCCTCATTCATATTTAGGATGTTCCACTAGGATTTTTGGATCCAGATCCAAATTTGTACTTGATAGTGATATTTGGATTTGGACCCAGACATATGCAGAGCAGACCTGTTTTGGACCTTGATATAATTCAGTATTCTGTACTATTTTATCACAAATTATTTCTGTAAATATTTCACAGGAAAAAATCTGAAAATACAGTGGGCATCTCTAATACTTAAATGGAATTGAATACCAGACTGTATTTATAAATAATCCTCATGGAATAATGAAACCAAGGTTCTATGGAAAGCCCTACTTGTTCCTATTGCGGTACATAATCTATGCTCCATGTGTACCCTAATTTTAACCCAACTTCTAGTGTCTTTATTAAGTTCAATATCTCATTACAGGTGCTGGCTTGGGCTCTTTGTTCTTAGTTATTAGTACCTTATTGGTCCTCTGGGCACTTGAAAAGAGAAAGGGCAACAAACTCAAACAGAAATTCTTCATGTAAAATGGAGGTTTTTTGTTAAAGCAACAGATATCTTCCCATGAAGGACCAATTGAAGCTGCCAAATCTTTACAGCAAAAGAACTGAAACATGAAACTAACAACTATGCTGAAAGCCAAATCCTTGGTCGAGTAGGCTACGGTACGGTGCATAAAGGTATCCTACCTGATCATAGAACTGTTGCCATTAAGAAATCAAGAAAAGTTGATGAAAATCAGATCGACCAATTCATAAATGAGGTGATTATGCTCTCCCAAATTAACCATAAAAATGTGGTAAAGCTGTTGGGTTGTTGCTTAAAGACTAAGGTTCCTATATTAGTGTATGAATTTGTTACCAACAAAACCTTATTCTTCCATATCCATAGTGAGGGACGCAATTCTCCAATTTCATGGGATAATCGTCTGAGGATAGCGGCGGAAACATCTGAGGCGCTTGCTTACTTGCATTCTGCAGCTTCACCACCTATCATTCACAGAGATATTAAGTCTACAAACATACTCTTGGATGATAACTATATAGCAAACGTGTCAGACTTTGGTGTATCAAGGTTGGTTCCATTAGACCAAACTCAAATTAGTACACTAGTGCAAGGAACATTTGGGTACCTGGATCTAGAGTACCTTCAATCAAGTCAACTCACAGAAAAGAATGATGTTTATAGTTTCGGCGTAGTACTTGTGGAGCTATTAACATGAAAGAAGGCACTCTATTCTTATGGGCCCGGTGAAGAGACAAATATAGCCATGCATTTTGTCACCTCATTCAAAGAGGGTAAAGTTTGGCATATTCTATACGATCAAGTTATGATTGAAGGGTGCAAAGAAAAACTCCAAGTAGTCCTAGAACTGGCAGAAAGATATTTGAGAGTAAAAGGGGAAGAAAGACCTGAAATGAAGGAAGTGGCAATGGAGCTACAAGGGTTGAGGAGGGATCAAAACCAGCCTTGGGTTGCGAAGAAACCTGAGGAGTTGGACTGTCAACTTGTTGAACCATTAAACTTGCATAGTCACAACACCATTGGTTATGATAGTTTGACTAATGAAACAGTAATAACATTAGATGGTGAGCGATGATTGTAGCTATTAATTATCTTTGTAATCTTCCTTATGTAGTTTCTCTTCAATTCTGGTGTTCAATTGTATGTACTTTTTGCAATATAGGTGTGGTTTATAATCTGTAAGTAATAGGGAAGGAAAGCCTTCCTCGGCATAAATGTAAATATGGGAATGTTTTAGAGAGAGAGAGAGAATAATTAGGGTAAAGTAGGGAGAAGTCAATTTGAATGGGAAAAAAAAAATCAACCAAAGAGAGCTTTAGGTACCTAATTGGAGAATTTGAAGTTGGATGAATTTTTAATAATCTTGGGCCCTTCTACCAAAAAAACTGGGCCCTTGTTATCCATAGTTATATATTTGGCCTAGCATAAGCTTCAAACCAAATGGATGACTGTTTCATCCATTCCAATCATCGGAATAATAGGCTCCATACGTAAATTGACCATCTATGGAATTTCAAAGTGAACCACATAGGAAAAACTACATGATTACTCAGTTTTGAGTTCTCTTTTACATATCTACCTACCTTATGTTTCACTTAACTAAATCACTCAAAATAAGTTTTAGTCGTACAAATCTACTCAGAACAGTGACCTCCCTCATCCATCTACTATTTTAGTTACATTTATAGCCTTCATATTCTTCTTCCTCCACTTCTCCCATCGTCACTTCAGCGACCCGCTAGGTTAGACTTGAACCAGATTGTTCACCCTCTTCCTCCTTCGGTTGTGCCTGTACCTTCTCCCTGGTCAATGGCTGCAAGAAGTTTCTCCCCTTCTAATAATTGTGATTCTCTTTTCGATCAAGTCACTGGATAATGCCACCTCGAATTCCCTACCCTTGGGAAGGCCAGCATCTCGTGTGTGTGTGTGTGTGTGTATATATATATATATATATATTTTTGTTTTTTAAGGGAGTTTGGGAGATGCTAAAACACAAATGAGATCTTTGGCAACCTCCTTGGAAGAGGGTATATAGGATTTAATGAAAAAACACTGGGAAAAATGGCTTTGCAAATCCTGCATCAAGTGCTGGATTTGACAATAACTGCCAAAAAAAATAAATAAATAAATAAAAACCCCAAAAGCCCAATAGAGAGAAGTTACAGAAGCTAACTTGCGGATCATCTCCGACTGCTTGGCTTCGTACAGATAAAAATCGAGTAACCACCTGAGTTATTGATGGATCCTTATTCTTTGCTTGCATATTGGTGGGCGGCAAAGATGATCTGCAGAGATTGGGCTGGTGGGGCAGGAGGATTAGGGTGGACATGCTGATCGGAGAAGAGGAGGTGGAGGGTAAAAGGTCAAAAAGCGTAGGAGGAACACTGTTTTGATTAGTTTTGTAAAATCAAACCTAATATTGTGTATTTTTGTTAACTGAAACATAGAATGGGTAATTTTGTAAAGTGAAACCCAAAAGTGGGTAATCTAGTAATTTTCCCCTAGACATATCACCAATTATATATGGAATATATTTTCAACCATGATCGTATGAGCAGTGGATCCATTCTTAATTTAACTAACTGTCATTGGATTCACATAGGTCCATGTGTCACCCTTTGTGAGATCTCGGAGAATCATTGGACGGTTCAGTCATTGGAGAGGAGCCGATCAGAAACTCGGTCCTTTGATTGTATAGGTATGTTAAGTTTCTGGTTCATCACAATTAAGGATTTAGTTCATAATATTAGGGTTGGTATTGGTTACCAATGATACCGATATGTATCGGTCATATAAATTTGGTTGAACCGTTTTACTTTCAAAAAATTGATACTTAAGTTTTTTTTCTACCATTTACCCTCTCCTGTTCCATTACTATCGCTATGGTATCTATACCGTATCAATATCGGTCATAATCGATAATGATATGTGACGTGATACCGATAATTAAAACATCACATCAAGATCAATTATAATCATGGTTTCAAGTATCGGTCTGGGATCGGCCGTATCGGATAGGTATCGGCTGAGATCGATCCCCATCCGATACTGATCCGGTAGGTCATTCGAACTGTTTCAGGGGTAAAATAGGAAAAAATAGTACTTTTTAAAAAAATCAGGGGTAAAATAGACCGATACTCACCGATCCCATCCGATCTGGATTGGTATCAGCAGAGACCAATAAAATACCGATACTGATACCAATACCATCCTTAAATCCATGATTACAATAGTAGCAAAATCTTTGCCTCATGAATTTGGGAGCATGAGTGGTGGTAATTAAGGGTGTCAATTCGGAACCAAATCCAGATCCGGACCGAATACCCTAAACCAAATCCAATCCATTATAATATGGTTAAATGCTGGATCTGAAATAAGTATTTATAATTCGGTTCGGTCCGAATCTGGATTTATGCCAAGAACCGACTGTTCTAACCGAAATCGGACCGGATCAAATAACTTAATGTCCACTTTTTCCTCTTTAATTTTCGCTTTAACTAAAAACTTGATGGATATGGTTAATGACCGGGATATTAGAAGTTCAATAGATGATCCATAGCTCATGATTTTTTTTTTCATTCTTTTGTTGGGAAGACCAATGACACAGCGAATGAACATTTACATTTTGTTTTCTAAATAACAACTGCATAACAAAACCGAATTTGAAACTGGATACTGGAACCAAATAAGAACCGAATACAAAATCCAAATAGGAACCAGAATCGGACCGGAACCGGATAGGTCAGGTACAAGTACCGATTTTCATAATCGAGACAGGACTTGGTTCGGTTCTTGATCACACTAACACTCCTTGGAACTAAAACCGGAACCGGACCGAATACCTGGTTCTGGACCGATTGACACCCTTAGTGGTAATTACTCACGAATTTGTGAGGTTGATAAATCCCATGATTCCCCTGATGAGAGATGCACGTACCTGCTACACAAAAAAAAAAAAAACAAGAGATCGCTGGTATTGCACGCACCCCATGCTTCCTATTTGTCCAGTGCGTGCTGGAGAGGAGCGCCTTTTGACTTACAATAGTATGAAACATGGATTAGGATCCTATGTCGCGCGACATGATGTGTAACATAGAATCAAGACCGGTAGTACCTTGAGCTGCACATCCATGCATTGGGCTGGATGTCTAAGATCTCCCAGCCTTTGGATCTACGCTACCCTATAGCACACGCTACAGATGAGTCCGATCCATCACATATATGAATCGAAATTTAATGTATATGACTGCAATCGAGCAGAAAACAAAATTATGGGCATTAGAAATCCAATTACATATTGTAAAATATACCTAGCTTCCTCGATCTATTTGTACAAACTATAACTATTCCATCCATCTCTCCAAATTTTGAACGAGGAGGAAAAAAGACTAGAGAATCCATTTATTGGTACTAAATGCATCATCCTTCTTCTTAAAATATGGCCATTACTCTTCCCTTTTCCTGTTTTCTTTACTCTGAAATTCTTATGCTTACATAAATTCGATTAATCCATTTATAGGAGAAAACGACATGGGCGAGATGAAAGTTATCATCAAGATGCACGAGAACACCCACAAGATCTCAGAGCTTATGTACATTACATGCAGAAATATCATTCATTCAAATTGCCGACTTACTTTCTTTCAAAGAAATTTTATTTTAGAACTTATTAGTGAAGTTAGTGATAAAGAAGTTTTGAACCTTTAGTTGGTTCAGTTCCATGAGGGAAAAACCTTGGTAGTCAAGAAGGTGATGCCTTTCTATGACAATGTGCTTAAGTGGAATGGTTCATCTGGTGAAGAGGCATTCAATAATGCCAAGAACCGTTTTTGATCTGGAGCTGTTGTTGGATTTAGAGAGAATTTTTACCTTCTGATGAAGATGCCTAAAAGGGGTGCTTCAAATGAGGGAGTAACCCCTAGAGATAGGCAAAATTCACGGAGAAAGATACTCAGTCTTCCATTTAGTACTGGTAACTACTAAAAGAAGAAACCCCATGAAACTCTCCAACTATTAACAAACAAAGCAAGGTTCTAAATTTTTTTGCTGATACCCGGGTTGCAGGAACTTTCCTGCCATCCGTAGCCAAATAAATGGAATAATTTACTTTCTTTTTGGGTTCATAAATATTCTCTTAGTTCTTTTTTATTTTTCAAAATACCCTTCCAGATTCTATTTATTTGGCTTCGAGCCTAGGTAACTACGTAACAATCTGAAAACAACAAGTATCCAACCCAAGGACAACGGATCCATAACAAACGTTCAAGACTTTGAAAACAATAGCATGAGGAATTTCCTGCTTAATTCTTACGAGTTTCAACATATAATTGGCTGTTAAGGAATTTAAAATAACGAATCTAACAATCTAACTCTCTTTTTTTCCCTTCAATAATGTATTCTTTTATATCTTTTAATTTCAGTTCTTTCTTCTTTACATTTTTTCTCTTGTTTGGGTCATTAACAGCATTGTCACCGACCACCTCCTCTCCTTCTTCTTCTTCTTCTTCTTCCCAACTTATTATTGACTCCACAGCAGAATTTCAGGGTTACACTGCAATATCAGAGTTTAGGTTATTAAACAGAAGAACTTTATTTCAATGTATTGACCCAAATCCATTTCTTCAAGTGAATATCAGTGCAGGTTCTGGTTCGGGACTTTCAGATGATGAAAATGTAACAGTCACAGTTAGTGGAGTTTTAAATCCTTCTCATTTGGATTGGGTTGCCATGATCTCACCTTCATCTTCCAGGTCAGTGAAAGAAAATCTGACTTGTTTAATTCTTCATTTTCATTTGTTCCATTGGAGAATTTTGTTAGGGTTCCAGCAAAGGCAATAAACCTAATGGCAATGCCAAAGGTGGGTGCACAATGGAGACCTCGGTTCCTGTTTTCTTGATTTTATGAGCTTCCTTCTCCCCTGCTAATGGCAATGCCAAAGGTGGGGGTTCAGGCTTGCTTTTTTAGTGGTACTTTTTGTTACAGGGGAGAATATTTATATATATATATATATATATATTATTATTATTATTATTATTATTATTATTATTTTCTTTTAACAAATGGCCATGTAGCAAAGAAAAAAAAGACCTACACTGGATGTGAATATGTGGAAGCATGTAACCATATAAGGATTTATAGCACCCTCTCCTTAACGGCTAGCTTCGAAGGATGTATTCTATCCCAGTCTCAACAAATTTTACTCCCTTTAATATTATAGTTTTTTTGTTTTATGGGCAGTGTCAGAGATTGTCCTCTGAATAAAGGATACTACATTGGGACTGGAGATATTAGTGAACTACCTCTTCTCTGCCATTATCCTGTAAAGGTAAACCCTATTGACATTTATAAATAACAAATCTGTTGAAGGGAATGCAAATGAATCTGTAACCAGATAAGAGAAAACTTATGATCTTAACTATTTGAAACTACAGGCTCAGTTGTTAAGCAATGATCCAGATTATATGGGTTGCA